>NW_015113135.1:95646-230414 GCF_001443285.1 Poecilia latipinna | reverse complement strand
AAAAAAAAAAAAAAAAAAAAATTTAAAAAAAACTTTTTTTTTTTGGGTTTTTTTTTTTAAAAAAAAGAACTTTGGGGTTGCGACTTATAGTCTGGAAAATACGGTATTTATTTCATAAATAGTGTTATTTCCTGGATTTTTTCTGTGAAAAAATCACAGAAAGGGTTGTGATTGTGCTTTCTGGAAAACAATAAATTTTTACATTTAGGCACTCCTGCAAATATCACACTTTTTCTGTTACAAACTGACTCCTGCCCCCCAGCAGAGAAAGGAAAAGTTATGTGGCCCTCACAGGAAAAAGTTTGGGGACCCCTGATGTAGTAGTTTTTGTTGAAATGAAAGGGCTGCTCATAATTTGTCAAATTTGACGGCTATCATCTTAGCAGAGGATGTTCTGTTGATGCCCAGGATTACAGTATTGCAATATTCTTTTCGGATATTGTAAAATGTCATAAACACTCTTCATACTCATCATATTTATTGGTGGTATGTATACTAGCAACTAGGGCAATGTTCCAGTGCTGTGTGAGAGAGATAAATAACTTCTTACCAAAATAAGCTAACTTTGAGGCTTCTTCATTCAGTAACACTGTCCACACTGAAGAAGTAGGACTTAGCAGGCGCAACTTCTGACTGAATGTTTGGATTTCCAAAGGGTTTCTCACCAGGATGAGATTTAGCTGAAAATGCCCAGCATTCCAACACAACCTGTGCATTCCTAATTATATTCAATGCAAATAGATATTAGCTCAAGCAGCTAAGAAGACATTTTAAACACTTTCATCTAGTTACCAGAGGAAACAAAGCTTTGTGTTGATGTTAAAAGCAGTCGGTCAGACCTTTCACTGACCACTGCTTCCCCTCTATAAGCAAGACCACCCCCCTCTGCCACTTTTCAAATGCAGGAGTCTTTCTCTTGTGCGCATGCTCCAAACCCATCTTACCATCCATTCATCTAACCTGGAATGGCATTGCCTCCTTAATCTCCTCCTTTCACATTCACCTACAATCCTCGGCCCTCCGCTTAGGGGCTCTTTCTGTTTCAACGTGTCACCCCATTCCTTCTGCTTTGATGCCAAAACTCCAGCAGATGATATACATGTCAATGGGCCAGCAGACAAAGGCCTTTTCACTCAAGATGGCCTAAATCCTCCATCGCACTGCCCCACTGAAATGCAGGTGGAGAGGACAGAAAGGCAGACTCGTGTTTTCTGGCGTTCTCTTGCCTCGGGACTGGTTTGTGTAGGTTGCGTCTCGGAGCAGTCATAAAGCCACAGTTGGACAGCTGTACAATGACACAGAACAGGGCTGGCTTGGTGCTAGGATTGTTCCTCTCTGTGCTTAACTAAAGTGCTTCCTGTTGAATGAAGGAGAGCTTTTTGAGCACTGTGGGGTAGAATGCCCATTTTGGCCTACAGCTCAATGCAAAGAAAGCAGCAGGAATCGTGAATGTGCACTAAGTGTGTGTGTCTGTCACCATGTGTGTGTGTGTGGGGGGGTATATATACACATTCTAAGAATGTTGCTTCTGTCTACAAACAAGAAAAGTGAAAAGCATGCCAAAGATGTATTTGTTTCAGGTTGAGATTAGGGGCAAAATGTCGCCCTCTGCTGGATGGTTATATAAACTGCAGCAGAGTTAAACTAAAAATCATTTGAAAGGTGCAGACCCAACTCTGTTGTAGGCTGGTCACTGTAACAAATTTTGTTGAGAGATAAATGGTCCCAGAAGTTATTGCAATACATGATAATATTGTTGTTTTGAAACCATTTTCAAGTAGTATAATGCTAATGGCATAGTAATGCAAGAACACATCCTTGAAGATCAATACACTGGAACTGGAGGTCACTTTAAATGCCCAAAGTAAATAAATAAAACAACAGGAACGGCAAACAAAATGACTTATAAAGTCTCTGTAAACAAAATCGTCCTTTAACAAAAAGGACTAGTTGAGACCAAAACGCCAAACTGAAGATTTTTGTCATCCAGTTTTAGGTAGAGAGAAAAGAGAAAAACGAAAAATTTTTCATTTCATGCAAATGAAAAATTTTAGCTCGTTTTAGCCTGTCGTGCAATTAATTAGTTTATTGCGACAACTCTAATCACAATAAACCAATTAATCGAATGATGAATTAAAATGAGCTTGATCATTACAAAAGTCCCAACAGTCATATTTGCCTGTTTTTAACTGTTTGAGCCCAACAATTCATATTTTTGAAGGGCAAGTTTGTTTACAGAGTCGTTATAATCAATTATATTTATGGTTCTGGGTTGTGTTTGTTTATTGTTTTTGATAAAAAAATTTTATTGGATATTTAAAATATATACCAGTTCCACTGTCAAATGTTCTTTAGAACATTTAAACTTACATTGAAACTTACATTGAACTTACATTGTTATGCCATTACCATCATGCCCCTTGAAAATGGTCTCCAAGCAACAATATTATCATTTATCACAGTAACTTCTGGGACTATTTGTGATTCAGTTTGTAGTCGTGTCTGGCCCGTACAGACCCATGCATTAAATTATATTATTGTTGAAAAGTCCATTTATTTCAGGAACTTTATGACATTATATAGATTATTAATTCCACACAGATGGATATTTGAAAGCTTCATTTCTGTTGAGTATGTTTTTTCTCTTACAGTTAATGAAAACATGACAATTAAAATTAGAATACCATATCAAACCAATAGAAAAATATTGTTTAGATTTTCTGCTTTATGTGTGTGTTATTTTCAAAACGTACTTTTAAACGGACAAACGAGCCTCATTTTGACGTGTGTTCTAATTTACTGAATGTGACTGTAGTCTCCTGAACCAGTGAGAGCTTGTTGAAGCATCATCTTTTGTTTATTGGAATCATCATCCTCAGACTTTGTGCTCATTATTCTCTGAAAAATTCTCCTCAGTTCCTCAGAACGTGTGCAGACGTTTTCAGGCTGCTGCCTTTCCTGGTGTTCATCATCGTCCCGTTCATGGAGTTCCTCCTTCCTGTGGCGTTGAAGCTGTTCCCCAACATGCTGCCTTCCACCTTTGAAACCCAGTCAAAGAAGGTAACCAGAGCTGTAGTCTAAAATGGTTCTTCTGAAGCCATTTTAGCATTTGCTGTTGTAGATTCTCTGAAGGAAATCAAACCAGGATTCAGATACTTTTCCAGTTGGGTTTTAAACATTCAGTCAATATTTTTTTTTAGCAAAATGTAGTGGCTGATGCTGTAAGGTGGTTGCATGCATTCACCACATGCATTTTCAGTCATTTGGCATTTCTTTGCTGAAAAGGGGAAAAATGTAAGTAAAAGTAAGTTAAATCTTTTCTCGTGTTTTTAGGAGGAGAGGTTGAAGAAGGAGCTCAGAGTCAAACTGGAGATGGCCAAGTTCTTACAGGACACCATCGAGGAAATTGCACTGAGGAACAAGGCTGCCCAGGGCAATGTGACCGAGGAGTTCTCCACTTTCTTCCAAAAGGTTGGTGTTGGTGAGAAATGACCAAAAGGCTTTAGGTGCCTCTCTTCAGGTTGAAACAACACATTGTCTGTGTATGTCTAGACGTGTTAACGTCACTTGACCATTACGTCATATTAAGACTACAGAATTCTGTGTGTAATGGGACTCTCTCTGCAGATCCGGAACTCTGGAGAGCGTCCCAGTAACGAGCAGATCATAAAGTTCTCCAAACTGTTTGAGGACGAGCTGACTCTGGACAACCTGACCCGACCTCAACTGGTGGCTCTCTGCCGACTCCTGGAGCTCCAGTCCATTGGAACCAATAACTTCCTGCGTTTTCAGCTCATCATGAAGCTGAGGGCCATCCATGCTGATGACAAGGTATGAAGGGTTCAGCTCCACTTGATGTGTGATGTTCTCCCATTGGGGGCGATGCTCTTATGACCCATTTATCTCTATTCTCCAGCTAATAGCAGAAGAAGGGATAGAGAGTATGAGCGTGACTGAAGTGCAGTCGGCCTGTCGCGTTAGAGGGATGAGATCTCTAGGAGTCACAGAGGAACGACTGAGGGAGCAACTCAGCCAGGTAGTAGAAACGACGAGTTAACTCTTCTGTCTTTTGTCTTGGCTCGGACTGAATTAGTGAAAGAGCAGGTTTATGGAGCTCTAGGAACACTTCAAGGGATTAAAGCAGAGGGGTCCACATATTTTGGCAGGTGTGCCAAAATAGTGAAGTCACAATATTCATTTGTAATTTCTAAAGTAACAAAAACACACACATTTTTTATACTTCTCAACAATCAACTAAGCATCCAATAATTCTAATTAAACAAGTCAAGAAGTCAATTTTTTTGTAGGAAAGCAAACTTTAAATCTTTAAGAAATTAAGAAAAGAACAAACCCAAATTCCTTTTGGTACAGATGAATAAAATAAAGAAAAACATTCTGCCTAACAATTTTGTTTCCCTTTATACATAATGGTTTATTATTATTAATTGATTTTTTTAATTTTTATTTCTTTCGTCCACTAACACGTCAGATACCTAAAGGACTACATTCTACTTTTTTCTTTTTTTTTGCACATTTCGTTTTGTTTATACGTGTGCTCACTGAATCTTCCATCCATTTTCTAACACCCTTGTCCCTTAGTGGGGTCAGGATGGTTGCTGGTGTCTATCTCCAGCTAACGTTCCGGGCGAGAGGCAGGGTCACCCTGGACAGGTCGCCAGTCTGTCGCAGGGCAACACAGAGACACACAACCATGCACACACTCACACCTAGGGGCAATTTAGACAGACCAATTAACCTAACAGTCATGTTTTTGGACTGTGGGAGGAAACCGGAGTACCAGGAGAGAACCCACGCATGCACAGGGAGAACATGCAAACTCCATGCAGAAAGACCAGGCCGGGAATCGAACCCAGAACCTTCTTGCTGCAAGGCAACAGCTCTACCAACTGCGCCACTGTGCAGCCCTCACTGAATCTTAACACCTGTATTTGATTGGTATATATCACAATAATAAAAAAAGACAATAAGATAATAATCAAATAAGAATGCTTGTATGCATATCTAGGAAAGAGAATTGGTCTGAGCACACAGACTTGTGGGACTCCACAAGTAACCTTTTTCTTCAAGGTAGATGAGGAAGTGGGTCAGCTTCTTCTGCTTGTTTTTTTGCATGTTTTTTTGCAGTGGTTGGACCTGCATCTGAACCAGCAGATCCCCACGTCTCTGCTGCTGCTGTCCCGAGCCATGTTCCTCCCTGACACTCTGTCTCCAGCGGATCAGCTCAAAACTACGCTGCAAACCCTTCCTGAGATGGTGGTATGTTCGCTGGAATGAATGGTGCAAAAAAAAAAAAAAAAAAAACCCCGAAAAGTACCTCTACCCAGTTTAACTGTGGATACAGGCCTCGCAAGTTTAGTCGATTTAATTTGCTCTAAGTTAAGTTAACCAAGCACGTTTATTTTTTTCTCTTTAGACCAAAGAGGCCCAGGTGAAGGTGGCTGAAATTGAGCTCTCCAAAGTGGACAATAAGACCAAACTAGAGACGATGCTGCAGGAGGAGGCAGCAATACGCCAAGACTCCAAGGATCGGGAGATGGAGAGGCTGGCTGATGCTGCAGAGAAGGCTGCTAGGGTATGTGTGTGTTTGTGTGCGCGTTCAAGTGTGTGTAAACCCCAAACTTTTGACATAAATCATACAGTTCAAAGTCAGTGCTACCAAATACTGAGGAAATGCATGCAGACTTCTGATTTGGAGATATTAGTAAATAAACCTCAGACATTTTCTCTTATTACTGTGGCATTTAGCAAACAATTTTAGTAATTCTAACTGACCTAAAACAAGAGAACCGTGGTCCCATTTTAAAAAACAACAAACAAACAAAAAATGTTTGTTTGTTTGTTTCTTAACAGACAGTTTGGGGGGATTTTTTAACTTCATTAATTGGGATTTATCATGACAAGAAATGTATCACAATAAAAGATAAAAGATACAAAAAATGCCCTCCCCTAATTCAGGCTCTGTCCAAGGCAAAGTTGCTTTTCACTTCAGGTTTTGGAGTTGCTATAACACAGGTGTCAAACTGAAGGCCCGGGGCCAAATCTGGCCCGCGGTAGTTTTTTATGTGGCTCTACAGACTCCAAATTACATCAGTAAGTCTGCAAATTTCACACAAAATCAACAAAATTACATATATTTTTCTAATTTTACTACAAATTTCCTCAAAATTGGTTGAAAACATTGGATTGAAGCGAATGCTGTCTCAGCCTTCAAGTTATAGTCAAGTTATAACTGGCATGGGGAGTAATAAGAAGTCACATTGAACATCACAGCACAAATATCATAAAAATTTCTTATAAACATTTCTAAATTGGCACCACAAAATCTGTAATTTTGATTGCAAAAAAACCTCACTAAAATAAATCACAAAATGCTGGAGGAACAGGTATTTATTGATATTTTGACAGTTTAATTAGCTTTGTCAATATATTCTGGCACAATTGGCCCTTTAAGACCATTCAGATTTGATATGGCCCATTAGCATTACAGATCTTAGCAATTATGGAGAAATCCACTTTTAACAAAAATCTAACATCATATTTATTTACATTATTATTATTACAGTTGATCAAAAAGTAATTTCAGTGTGCTTCCGCTGGACTAATCTGTTTAACTTTCACATTTGTTTTTGTTCGACTGGCCTCTTTTGCATGTTTGACTGTGTATTGTCCTGCAGGAGGACGAGTTGGAGCTGGAAGTCAACGGTGCGAAGCACAGCGATGCAGAGCCTGCGTTGCTACAGGCTACCAGAGCAGCTCAGTCAGAGACTCTGAGGGACACGGCTCCTGTTATCGAGGGAAGCAAGGTAATATCATGAAGTAGTAAATTAGTTGCTGTAGCTGCGTTTCCACCACAAACACACCTTTGATAATATTCTGCTAATGTAAAAAAACGTAAAATTTCCTCATTGTGGTGTTTGCATTAAATAAGAAATGAAATGAGTGACACGTGAATAAGCTTGTTGATGCGATAAGGCATTAAAAATCATAATCATAAAGATAAAACAATATTTTCTCCCCAAATAAATTGGCCTTCAGTATTTGGGGTGTGGACTTCATTTAATTCTGACTCTCTGTTCAGATGGAAAGCTTTTCTCTCTTACTTGTTGATCTTTTTGTTTCCTCCCATCAGTATGAGCACTGGCACACGTTTCTACGTATTCAGGTTAGGTTTAATGTTGCTCCCCCACAGCTGATGGATGTAGTGTTTGGGTTTCCTTAATGAAATGTTAAACTTTATTTGTTGTTCTGTTCAGCACTCCTGTATTTGAGCCCTCCCGTTCCATTCATCTTGTGACTTTCCAGCTTTCATCTATAGATTTTCTTCCCTCATGTGAGAATGTAATGACCCAGAGTCCCCTCTTGACGTCCTCCTGCTTTTTGATCTCTTTTGGCTTCACAGTAAATGTTATTTTAATAGATTGTACTTGTACAGCGACTGTGGACCTTTTCACATGTTGTCAGATTACAGCCATTTTCCCCTGTAAGTACAGCCACAAATCCTTCAAGGTAATAGTTTTTCTACTGGTCAGAGTTCAGGACCCACCATCATGTTTTTTTTTTTTAAAAGTACTTAAGTCAGTTTTTTCAGTTCACTTATTCAGGCATTAATTAATCAGAAGACTGATCTAACAATTAGAGTAATCACTTAAAAATATTTTTAGCACACTGTATGCATGCAAATGTTTTAAAAACTCACTATGAAGCTGAAGCTATGACCAAAAAACAAACAAACAAACAAACAAACATACAATCATACAATCACTTTATTGTGTACACTGGTTGTAAATATACATCAATCGTATCTGTGAAATATGACAGAAATAGGCTGCAATTGTTATTTCTAAAGTAGATCTTCAGTTTTAATGACATCCACTTGCAGTATATCATTTCTTTTGCTGTTCTTTGATTGTTTCTTCTTGTTCCAGGATGAGGAGATAACCAAAGAAGAGATTGACCTTCTGAGTGACGCCTGCTCTAAGCTGAAGGAGCAGAAGAAGCTGCTGACTCTGGAGAAAGAGGAACTGGAGGAGCTGAAGGATGACGTCCAGGAGTACAACGAGGTGCTTTTACGCTCAGACTGTATTCATGTTCACTTCAGTTGTTTCACTTAAAACAAACAAACAAAACATATTTTTGTCAATACATAAATGCACAGAATCATTTTAATCCTTCTGTGTGTCTCCAGGATCTGGAGGAGATCAAAAAGGAATTTTCCAAGAACGGTCAGGAGAGGGCCTTGGAAGAATCGAAGGCCAGCAAGCGTTTGTCTAAGAGAGTCACACGCATGATCGGTCGCATTGATAAAATCATTGTGGAGCTGGAGAAGGACAAAGTCATGCTGGACGGGCAGGCGGACAGCGGAACCACTGTGCCTGTTGGGTAAGAGTCACATTTACTCCACATCCCTTTTCTTTTACCCACATTTTTTCCCGCAGCTTTCTCATTAATCATTAACAAATCTCTTCATTATCATCAGCCTCCACATAAGGTGCTTTTTGACTGCAGGTATCACGATAGTTTTCAGGAGTCATTATAGGTACCAAAAACTACAACCTTAACAACTGGGTGGAGGTTGCTAAGCATTTGTACGGATCACATTCCCAGCATCCCCTTACACAAAAGAAGAACTTTGGATTTTTGTTTACAAACAAAAAACTTAAACCTAGTCGTTCATATTGAAAATGTCAGCCTGTTGCGGTGAATACATTCAAATTTATCATTAGAATTACTTGACCTTCCTGGAAATATTAGAAAAACAAATCAAGTCACTTAATTTCAGCTAACCTGAGTAAATAAATGGTTGTGGAAGTAGCGTTAAATTATTTTACATTTAATTACAACATATTACAATCACAACTTGCGAAGCACTGATTGTAGTTTTCTGGCCGATCACAGATCTTTAAACAGCTGATTCCAGTTTAGGCCGATATTTATTTATTTGTTTGTTTGTCTGAAAAGCCAATAGATAGCGACGTTGTGTGTCTGTATTTTATGCTCCTGTTAGAATATATAGAAATAATTATTTTAAAAAATGTGAACTTTACTAATTTCTCCTAAAATTTGTCAAGTAACCACAGTATTCATTTAGAAACACCAGGTAGTACCAGAACTCAGGAAGTGTGACAAGTAACCTTTTTTGGTAACACTTTATTTGAAGGGGGTTGAATAAGACTGACATGACACTTTCATGAACATGACATAACACCTGTCATGAACATGAATAAGCCTTCATGAATATTTATGACTGTTGTCATCTTTTAATACAAAGTTGACATTATTCAAAATGTCTTTGTTATGACAACTTGACATTAACCAAGAAATCATTAGTTTAAACTTTACCTTTAATAACATAAAGTTACCTAATTTTTAAAGTGCAATCAGTAATACTTTTATAACAAATTTATATCAGTAATGATTTCTTGGTTAATGTCAAGTTGTCATAACAAAGACATTTTAAATAATGTCAACTTTGTATTAAAAGTGTCATAATTTACCAAATGAAACTTTATGACAACAGTCATAAATATTCATGAAGGCTTATTGATGTTCATGACAGGTGTTATGTTTATGAAAGTGTCATGTCAGTCTTATTCAACCCCCTTCAAATAAAGTGTTACCCCTTTTTTCCCTGTCATGATCAGCAAAAATAATTGGAAATTTATTGCAATATTTCTGAAATATTAGTAGTGATTTCTTTAGCTTTGAAACAACAGCCATCTGTATTTGAAACAATCTGAGATTAATGCTGATTCATTTGGCGGCTGGGATCTTTGCTCCTCAGATCAGTAAGGCTGCTTTAATGACCAAATTTGAACTTTGCGTGTTGTAAACAATAAAAGTGATTCATACATTGTCAGTGGCCATAATTCACATAAACAGCCTGTTTCCTGAGCCCACAGTCAAAACGCACCTTCTCTTATCAGTACATTTCTTGTAAAATGGTGGTGGAGATAAAATATAAAATCAATCAATTAAAGAATGTCATGTCCGATCGAAACACCAAATCCAGACCTCTAATTGATTTCAAATTTTGCAGATTATTCTTCACTAAGTATAGCGATGCCATGAGGTAAGGTGAACAGTGTCAAACCATTGCTGCATGTCAGACTCTGACGTTGCATCATGGTTTTTCTCATGCTGAAATAGTTCTGCAGAGAATCTGTCTTCAGTCCCGTTCCTAACCTCAGAACCTCAACAGAATTCAGCCAGCAGGTTGCTGTGTTTGGAATAGGCTCAACAGCTCTGGTCTGTTGATTAATACTTTCAAACTTGATGCTTGATTTGTAAAATTCAAAAAGTCAAAAATGTTTGTCCAAAAAGCATGAAAGTTTCTGCATATCGTAGTTCCTTTATGCAGCGAGGCTACGCTAACATCTGACTGAAACCATTTAAAGCAGCACATCAGGCTAAAAAGAATATTTACAGCAGCATGTTGTGCATTTTATTTCAGCATGGGTTCAATTACTTACCCAATCTGCTTGCGTCATCAACAAACCCCCTGAATTGGTTGGATCGGCGTAATCTGGGTGACCAGAACGAATGCAGCCCATTGATTTGGGAGCTCTCCACCATATTTTACACCGTGCCAAAGTCGGTAACTGTTTCCTGTATACAGTCTGTTCTACACCTTCAGGGAGAACCTGATCGGCATCGACGAGCTCATCAACGTCATGCGGCAGATCCAGAACATTCCAGAGGAGAAGCTGCAGAGGATCGCAAAAGCCCTGGACGACAACAAGGACGGAAAGATCGACATCGACGACGTCATCAAAGTACGTTGAACACTGCGTCTTTAACACAGCATACGGTGCCTTGTAAAAGTGTTCATGCCCCATACTAATTCTGACACGTTACAGCCGCAAACGTTTTTGCATGTTACTTGGATTTTATGTGCTAATGTGCTAATAGCAGAGCTAATGTTTTGTTTAACTTTGAAAACATTTAGCTCACTTATCTCCTGAATTCATTTTTGAGATCAATTCTAAAGCACTTATTTACTTGCCTGTTGTGCAAACTGTCAGACACCTGTGTTGAAATGTTCTGAATTATTATTCAGGAATTTAGATGTTTATATACATGCTCTTATTTTGAAGTGGGTAAAGTTTACGCAGCAGTTCTGTTTCCTCTCTTCACCTTCTCATTTAAAAGAAGAAACATACAGGAACAAAAAACACAGACAGTAAAGAACAAGATATTGACATAACTGAAATATCTAAGGACATTAACCTATAAATTATAATATCAAAAGCTAATGCTCAAAGGTAGCAGCCCTTAAAGGGAAGATATCTTTTGAGTATCTAATGCTGTAGCAGAACTAATGTTTATGATTAGAGGTTTAGGGTTAGGACAACTAACTTTTTTGTTAACGGTGCCAAATATTGCATTTTATTTTATCTTTATGGCTCACTTAGTTTCTCCTAAGCTAATTTACTTAGTTTGTAAACTTTAAGTTGAATAAAATTCAACATCTGGGTTTAAATTTTCTTAAAAATTCTTCAAGAAGTTAGACGTTTATGTTCATGCTCTCATTTAGGTGAAGCCCATTGATGCACCAGTTCAAAATTAAATTGGTGCTGGAAATTTGTAGTCTTTCAAGGACAGATGTAATTTGAATTGAAGTTAGCACTTTAGCATTAGCCTCTGCTAAATACCATATGGGTAGAGCTCTTTAGTGACAACAGAACTAACATTTATGATTAGTGCTTCAGGGTTAGTTTTTGTGTTTTTCAGCACTCAAAAAACCAGAAAGCACATTTCTTTGTCTAACCGATGTTCTTCCGGGCCATGTTTTGTTCAGATGGTGGAACTGATCGACAAGGAAGACATCGACATCTCTACTTCGCAGCTGGCTGACATCATGGTCATGCTGCATAAGGAAGAGAAGCTGATCGAGAAGGAGAAGGCCAAAGACAAAGCTGAGAAGGAGCAGGCAGCCAAACTCAACAGCTAACTCATCTTCCCTCAAAGACACAGAGAGCATTTGTAAAAAAAAAAAAAAAAAAAAAAAAAAAAACCACAGATTAGCTTAGTCTGCTACCGGCTCTCAGAATACTTCGGACATCAAGTCAGTGGAGAATTACAAGGTAACAGCTGCCATGTGGAAATAACTGCTTAACGAAAAAAATCAATAAAAAGGCCTCCTTCCTCTTCAATGCACAAAATTAATTTGAAAGCTATTATGTAAAACCTTTTGGAGTGATTCTATGTATTTTGTGGATACTTGAGTTTATGTAATTTTAGCTAATTTATTGATACAGGGAACAGGGTGACATGGAACCATGGTTGCTTTACGAACTAAAAGCTTTGAGGAGAAATTTGATCATATTAGTGGGTGTGATATTTAGAGTGTGGGGTGAAACATCTTGCCTTTCATTTCAATCATGTCATCTCACACAAATGACATCCATTCTGAACTTGCACAGTAAACAGTATATTCATTATTGTCATTCCACTAAGTTTTTTTTAAATTTATTTTCACCCACCATCCAATATCATATACTTCCTTTCTCTTTTTCTCATTTGTGTTTGTTCTGGTTGGTCGGTACCGTTAGTGGCTGCTACCAAAGACATTATTAGACACAAAGCTCAGATTGTGAATGAAACTGGCATAATTACATTTTGAAAGTGCTTTACATTAGTTTATTCTGGGAATGAAAGCAGATTTAGATTCATTCCAGTTAGTATGGAGCTTCTCGGATGGTATCAGTTACTTACTGTGGTATACATAAATGTTACAACATTTATACCTCTAGCAGCTCTAACTTGCTGGGGACATTGATTCTCTGGGCGTCTCCTCAGGGGTCTTGTGCTGTAACATCGATTGCTAGTGGATCTTTCTTGATCTGACCGTTTCTTGTGCATTCTGTAGAAGCACTGTCGGATTGAGACTGCAGTTTGTAGGCCGTGTTGGTGCTTTACACTCTCTGTCTAGGCATGGGTCAGTTACTGTGTATCAAAGTATCCTGATGTTGGAAAAAGTGATGACTTGAACACCAAAACAACACACCATCCTATTGTTTCTGTGCTCTAAAGCTCTCATACAGGGACAGTATTATGTTAAGTCAACCTTTTTTTAAGCTTTCTACCATGTTATAATGTAATTTTCTCATCACAAACATACCTGTAGTGTTCCTTTGATTCTTTCATGCATGTTGGAGAAATCCTTAAATCTCCACGGTAACCATTCAACTGTGCAAAACACCTGGGTGGACTTGGCCCTGCCTTCAAGGCTCAGCTCCTCCTCAGAGCTGCCATTTCCAAACTCACAGAGCAGCTCTCCCACACTCAGCTCCTTCAGACTAGCCAGCAGCAATTAGCAAACACCTGGTGGAACTGCGGATCAGCTGAGCTCATTATAGGATCTACTTCTCAGAACAAAATTGGTAAAAAACATTGTTAAAGGGTTAATAGAGGAACCATGTTGTGATCACTTCCTGAAGGTGTTATTTCAGAAAGAGCAGAAGTTTCTTAAAGAGACGGGAACCCAATTTCTAGCCGTTAAAGTACAAAGACAAATTTCTTTGAAGTTGTATTTCTTATATTTAGCATTTTATAACAACTGAAGGTAACATGGCTGCTTAATTGTGCTATTAAGCTATTCTATATGTCTGGAAAACACACAACACTGCCCCTTTTAATAAGGCGCCCGAGCAGAATTTAGTAATTCCCCTCACCCACCCACTGCTACACACTCCCTATGTTGCAGAAAGAAAGCAACTGCACTTTTCTCTCACTTAGAGGAGAGGTAAACTGGAGCGAAAATGTTCGAACCATAGACAGAGGTCTCATTGTAACTGTTGTGTCTATAATTAGCTCGTCTGTTCAGCAGCAGACTGCAGGCAGGCTACCCGAGCGGATAGCCTTACTAATTAACATGCTAATATCGGCTTATTATACTTGTTACTCTTGAAACTTGAAATTTCTGACTAATTATTATTTTACATTCTTGCTTAACTGAATGAAAATAGAAATAACTGAATGCTAGACCATTAGAAAAAAAATCAATACTTCAGTGGCAGTTGGAAAAGTTGTCTGTTTCAATTAAAGTAACTAGATTCTATTTTATGTCTGTTTAAAATGTAGTTGTAAATTGTGTTTTTATTCAATGTTATGAGAATGTCACACTGGCCCGTGCCTAGCGGCGTCCCTTAAGACTTTTAAGGACGACTTGACTCTTGGCATAGAGAAATCTGTCACATTTAGGATCAGATTTTTATTTTATTTTTTCAAAGCAATACCCATAAGAGTGCTACTTAATGTCTGCAAGCAAAGCACAGCTGTGCAACAGCACTATCAGTTTCATTTAGTGGTTGTGGCTGGTTTTTATATGCAGTCTCACCTCCTTGTAAAGTGCTCAAGTTACACTATAGTGCTCAACACCAGATCCTGGTTACTGCTAAGAAAACCCAGACAAACAGAACCACATACCGAACACCTGTCCTAGCTGGTTTTATGAAACTGGAGGATTTTAAATTTGCTTATGAAGAGGGTAAACTCGAAGCTGGAATGATTTATATTTGCTCCATATGGGTTCTGTTAGAATTCTGGTAGAATTGGCCTTTATAGGATAAATACAAAGTGGCCTTCTCTTGATGCATGTACTACTAATGGTTCATGTACTGTTTGTATATTTATTTATACATTTTTTTTAGGCCTTTAAGGAGATTATAAGATTTTTTTGGTTATTATGAATATGAGTGTGGAAGAGATTATTTTGAATTCTACCTTCAGACCAGTTTCAAAATAATATTACGCTGCAGCTATGAATGTTAGTTTTAAACAGGGATTTTTTTTTCTTTCTTTTCCTTTTTACAGAAAAAATACAATTTAATGTACAGGGACAAAAATATTCATACTTCCACATAGTGCAATCCACGTTTTGTCACCGTACAAACAGAAACTTTGTTTTTTTATTATTATTATTGGGGTTTTTGGGACAGAAACAAAGTGGTTCATTCTTATGAAGTTTAAAGCTTCATGTCTGACTTGTAGTGTTCACCATCTTCCCTGTCGATGCTGAGAAGAGGCATCCCCACAGCATGATGCTACCACCCCTGTGTTTTACTGCGGAAAGGTATCTTCAGAATAGGCATTCGCCACTAAATTGGTCGGCCTCGATTTCCTTCATGTCTGCAGTGAACAATAGTCACCCCACTGTTGCTAACTTTGTGACTTTGTCATTATATTTACAGGTTTTAAGGTAAAACAAACAAACAAACAAAAAAAAAAAACAATATCAGCCAGAATCAGAATTGCCATTTGAAGATTGGCCTAGAAACTGCAATCAGTGCACCCCTACTGATGTACAGTGGTAGTTTTTGGCCAAAATGTGCCAATTTCCTCCCATTTTCCCATATTGTTTAATCCTTGTTTCTTTCTCCTTATCAAGATATTTGTCGCAAAAAATCCTAATAGAAACGAGATGGAAACAAGCCGAAATGTGGAAAAGTTTAACAGTACAGTAGATGAAACGGCTTGGCAGATAAATATGTCGATATGTAGTTTTATCAGATCTCCAAGTAAATGTTACTCTGATTAAACAATGTCCCCATTTTAGGAAAAGTGTTTAAAAAATTTGCTTTGTTTTTCAATCTGCAATATAAAATAGTATGAAATGCAATATGATGTGTGCAAGTGTAATAAGTCAAATGTTTAGCTATTTTGGTAGTTTAGTCACCTGAATTAAATATTTTAGACAAAATATTTACTGCAGTTATCAGGCAAAATATAGCAGCACTGATTTTAACTCGAGTTGTTTTCGACAAATAGTTTTCCTTACCTGATTTTTATAATTTTCAGAGCTTTATGATCCTGAAAAGCATCTTTAAAGGTGATCATTTTCTGGCTGCGGCTGCTTAACGTCCTTACTCCCCCTGGAAAGGTTTGAGTCTCTGCTAAGTTGAGCTAACGTTGGACAGTCTTTGCTCACTGCCAGTGTGCTGGTATTCCTCTTTGGGATTCCTTGGCAGTATTCTGTAAAGGTGCCTGGCACAGTTAGACATGACTGAGAGGTTCCTAAAATAGCACCGAGTCGATGATGTTCACTTTAATCCATTCCTGGAATCCGTTGATGATTAGGAGCTTGTTCGTCGTCCGCGTTCAGATGGAGTCTAAACCCAGATGTGGACTGGATCCGCCTCTGTTGGCAGATTGTTTAGGTCAGGCGTGTTCATCTGCAGCATCAGTCAGCAGCTGCTGTAAATGTGAAGAAGAGTGCATACTTGGATCAAATGGTTCATCACCAGTTGATGGATAAACTCACTTATCAGCAGTAACATATTTATTAAGGTTTAGGGTTTTACATTCACACAAGAAAAAAAAAATCCCAAACTCTCAATATTTGGAAGCTAAGCCCTCAGAAATGTCAAATACTTGTTTTATATCCTGTCAGGAGGTCACTAATTAGATCACAATGTTTGTAGATTCACCCAGTGGAGGTGAGTGGGTGAAATCAATAAGGCTTTTACTTTCCACTACCAATTTTGCATTATTTTGATTTCTGCTTAAGAACTATAACATAAGAATGTTTCAGTAAATTGTATTTGTCACAAAAGATCAACTATAAAACAGGCTTTAACTATTTTAGAACGACTCCAAAATGGATTTTCTCATATTAGAGCTCATCACCTCTACTGATGTAACATCTCCATCTCTATTCCTTGAGAATGTTGAACGTTAATCTAAGTCACAGACTCACAAGACTCAGCTTTTCCAAATCCGGTATGCTCCATGACCTACAGCAGGATAAATCCAGAACAACTCTGGAGCGCTGCGGTGGCGCAGAGGTAAAGCATGCAACCCAGATACGGAGGCCTTAGTCCTCGATTTGGCCGTCACATGTTTGAGTCCTGACCTGATGACCGTTGCCTTTCCTCTTACTCATAACCCGCTTTCCTGTCTGTCCACTCTCAAATGAAGGCCACTACAGCAGAGCAACTTTGCCGCACTCCATTCAGTCTCTTATCTGTTGAAAGTCTTGCTTGCATTAATGAACTGCAAACATGGAAAATATAGTATCTCTTTACATAGATTTTTATTATGACGGCGTGTTAGGGCCTTTTGTGGATAAAAAAAAATAAGAACTTTAAAGAGTAAATTTCTGCCAAAAAAAAAAAAACCTCTGTAATTGTGAGAATGATTTCAGAATTTTGTTTTAGAAAACATGGTAAAAGTCAGAGTTTGAAAAGTCAAAAATGTTCAACTTTTGAAACTTGGAAAAAGTTTTTTTTCCCTAGAAATTTGAGACTTGTATGAAATTTTTTTTTAGCAAATCTTTGACTTTTCAAACAGGAATTTCCAAGTATTTGCAAGAAAATTTCTGAGATTAATCTACTTTTTTTTTTTTTTTTTGTTTTTGTTTTTTGGCGAAAATGTACTCCCTTATTTTATCTCCAATGGCCCTAATGCTCTGTCGTATCTTGCATCTCTACTTTCTCCGACTTCAACTTAAGCACCGCGGTGATAGCAAAAACCAAGCTAACGTTGATTTGTCTTCCTGCTGTAACAACATCTGCACAGAAGAGTGTTCCTGTCAGGCCAACCTGATAGCATTATCAAGGTGTGTTCATTGATCAAAACCCAACCAGGCGGCCAGAGATCAGGGCAGATCAAGTTGAAATCTTCAGAGTCTGCTCACCAGCTATTTTATGGTGCATTTCTAGTGTATATTATTAACACACATTATCGTTATATGCTAATATGTTTATGAGGAGTGGATGAAAACCTGTCCAACCAAGCACATGAGTAGCCTTTCTGCAAGCAGTTTGGGAACCTCTATTTAGCAGAAGTCTACAGGCATTTTGTGGTTGACAGAAAAAAAAAATAGATAAATATATATATAATATATGTATGTTTCCAGGTGTTCATTTAACATCTGCTTTTAGGTTTTTTGTCAGGAAAAAAGAAGCTTTGCTGCTCACCATTACCACCTTTGAAGCAGTCTTTTGTTCTGGTGTCTAAGCTAGGTACAGCTGAGGGAGAACGCTTCCTTCCAATTATTTACTGTTTATGGAGAGGAAGACAAAAGCTGCAGTTATGGAAACTGACTGTAGAGTCTTTCCTGGGTGGAAACGCACTGTTCTGCTCGGTAGCTTTGTCTGAAACGATCTCAGGGTGTAAATCTTCTGTCCGACGGGATGAAGGATCAGCGTTAGGGAGACTGAATCTAAGCTACAAACCGTCCTTTAAGATCCCTGCTAAGTTTGCCAGACTGGAACCATTTTTATGATTCTTCTAAATCTATTTTTCCTCCCTTTTGTGGGCACAAAAGACAATCTAAGAAAACATCATCGCAACTTCAACAAGCAGTTTCAATGCGTCTTAGAAACGAGAGAGAAGCAGCAGAATTCTCAGATGTCCCATTAGGTTCTGACCGAATCCAGCAGAGATGCTGGTCCCGCTGCCACGTGAGGAAATGGTTTCAGAATCAGCCGGGGTGTGTTTAGCAGGAGCTCCGTGTTCCTAAATGGAAATATAATTTGATTACTTAAATGAGACTGAAATCAGAAACGTGTAATGTGGAAGCTGAAGCTGTGGTAGCAGTAATATCAGATTACATTCAGTGAGAAAGTTTAGGAACTTGATATTGCAACATGCTTTATAAATCAACTTGAAATCTCATGTAAAGAGCAGATTTTTTTTGCTAAGAAAGTATTTACTTTTCCTGCTTTTTACATTGCAGCTTGTTCCCAAATTAATTAGCTATTTAATATATATATATATATATATATATATATATATATATATATATCAAAATTTTATGAAAAAAGTGTAGAGGTGAGAATACTTTCCAGAGGTACTCTACGTTGTCTTGAGTTTCTGTAAAGGAAGGATCATGAACAAAGTGTTTAATAAACTGTAAAGGTTCTTGTATTTTTCAGTTGTTTAATTTGTTTTTCTTTGTCATGTTCTTCATTCTCTGTCTACTTTTTTTTTTTTTTTTTTTTTTTTGGTCACATCCACAGCACAACTGTATGCTGCATGTCATTTTCTAACACATTCATGAGGACATTGTCATTTTTTCACCCTAAATCCCAATTTTGTGTCTTGATCAGCCTCTCCTATCTGATTTCACTTCCTGAGGCTCCACCCCTACCATGGTATTTTAGGGCCTTTGTATATGCCAAAACAACAACAAAAAAAAGCCTATGAGATTTACTAGAAAAAACAAGGACATTTCTGAGTTAGAAAAGTTTAAAATTTGCTAGAAATTAATCTGAGAATTCTCTAGAAAAAAATATGGAAATTTTGGAATTTCTGATGCAAGTCTCAGAAGTTCATGGGGTTTTATTCCTAGCAAATTTTCAATTTCAGAAACTTCCCTTGTTTTGTCCAGAGAATTTCTGAGATTAATCTGAAAATTTCAGAGTTTTTTGGTGGACATTTACTCCTTCTTTTTCTGTCTACAGTGGCCCTAATATGCTGTCGTACCACACAGAACAATGTCAGTGCCAATGTGTTAAGTGGTTATTTTAACAGACAAAAACGGGACGCTCAAAGTGTAAAAGTGGGGGGACAGCACTTGTTCTGAGACTGATGATGCAGCTCCGAACAGAGAAGTACTGTTTTGTCACCCTAACTGAACTGAAACAAACTTCAACTTATAGATGTGGAGCTGGTAAAAATGTGTAAAAAGCTTTAAATTAATACTTTATTACAGTAGCATGATCACGACAAAACTAGCCTTCAGAGTACTTTTATTCAGTGGGAGAATAAACGCTCATGTAAAAACTGACCTAAAAGCTGAGTTCACTTTGTCCAGCTGTAACCAGACTTGATTGACCACTTCCTGTTCTTAATCAAGACTTAAACAGAATCTACCTGACAAAGTAGAGTAGGCCAAGCAATCGTCAAAAGCCAGACAGAATCCAGTGCTCCATGGAAGTTCAGGAACAAAAAAACGAGTTGAACCACACTGAGAGCCATTATCCACAAACAGCCAAGAACAAATGGAGGAGTGGCCGGCTGATCAAAGTTACCCTAAGAGCGCAGCGATGACAAAAGACCCCAGAACAACATCTAAAGAACTGCAGACCCACGTAAATGACTTCACTATGAGAAAACTGGTCAAAAATGGCTCACATGGCACAATTCCAATAAGAAAATCACTGCTGGGCAAAAGGATCAGGAGGATTAACCTTCAGTTTTCCTAGAAAATCTCTTGATGATCCTCAAGACTTTAGGGATAATGCTCTGTGGACTGATGAAATAAAAGTGGAATTTCTTGGAAGGTGTCCGACATTTTGGAAAAAAGATTACAGTAAAATGGGAAGTCATTCCAATAGCACAGCATGGTGGTGGTAGTGTGGTGATGTGGGGCTGTTTAGCTGCCTCAGAACCTGGAAAACCGACTCTGGTAAATGGAACCAGCTGAACATCCTGAAAGAGAACATCTGGTCATTAGTTGGTGACCGAAAGCTTGAAGTAAATCTTTGGTTTTGCAGCAGAACGATGATCCAGAAACTTCACTTCTGAATTTGGACAAGTCAAAGTCTTGACCTGAATGAAATGCTGTGACTTTCATGTTTAATGTTTATGTTTAAAACCTCTCCAGTGTGGGTGACTTACAACAATTGTGAAAAGATGAGTGAAAATGTTGGTCAGTGTTGTTAAGGTTGACCAAAACAGTTGTGTTTAAAGGGGAATTGCTTTTTCACATCAGAAGATGTAGATTTATTTATTTCGCTCTGACACTCCCCTAGTCATGGAAACCTTTAGTCTTCTTTACTCAATAACAGTATCCACACAGAATATTGTCAGTGTGACCTCTTGGCACCTAACCCCTTGTGGACAGTTGTCGCAAATTGACCACAAACCATCGTACAACAAGGTTTACTGATGTACATCCACATTCAACTCATATCAAGAACTTTACCATTATGTATTGGTTGAGAAATACCAAATAACACCCAACTTAGCTGATTTGCATGAGCTATAATCAACTTCAAAATCTCTAATTAATTTGGGGTTTCACATGAAAAACGAATTATGAGTCCAGTTTAAAGTCCCTCGTTGCTGTTCCCATTGTTTCTTGAAAATTTTCACGGACAAACATAAATGCACTAATCCCTCTAGAAGAATCCCTCATCGAAGCCCAAAACTAGAAAGTTTAAAAAGAAAAGTGAAAACCATTTCCAAAAAAAAAACCCAACAACCCATCAACGAGATGTGTGTGTGTGGTAAAACCGAAACACCTTACGAAGTCGCTGAGAGCCGAGGGAACTGGCTGTAGTCTGCTAGATGAATTCCCTCTTTGTTTTTGCTCTCCTGTTTCCATTTGGCGTTCCATCCCCATGGAGAATCCAGATATTTTCCAGCTCTGCAGGTAGGTGTCAGGAGTTCAGTCAGGAATGAGCTCAGTGCAGCCTGGACGGCTCAAGTATGTTAATCTCAGGAAGCACAGTCCGTTATTTACAGCTGCAATTCAGATGATGAAGTGTTAATTGCAGATTGGGAAACTGTGCAGTTAAAAGCTAAAAGTGGTCTCAGGAACAGAAAATGATGATGCTGACAGCTTTACTGCAGGCAGTTAGCAGTGCAGTAGATTTAGAGACAGGCCTCAGTCTTTTATTTCTAAGATATAGAAATTATTTCATATTACCATGAACCAGCATATGTCTCCAGCATAACAGAGTTAAGAATATTACCAACATAGCGATGTATTTCAATTTAAAAACTTTGAGATAAAACATTTGGGTGTACAGGGAAAAGGGATGGTTGTGTATAAGACTTAAAAAGCATACTTTAGTACATAAATGAGACGATATAACATCAAACCAATCACAGACAAATCCATCATCCAGAACTCTGCAGCTCTATTGGCAGAAATTAAATCTCATTTCAAATTTTTTAAATGTGAAAAACATGATGGAACTGAACATACTAAGAAATAAATGTCCAAATCTCTTCTGAGATCAGAATTCTTATCACTGCTTTTTTTTATTATTTTAACTTTAACTTGCCCACACAAATTATAACTTATTTTGATTTCTGTTAAATATCTACCATATAAAAAGATATATTAGTAGTGACCAATATACATTTTTTTAGCCTGCCTGCCATGAGTGGTCAGTAATAATTCAATTAATTTATATTAGGAGTAAAAACATCACAGCATTTATTTTAAATATGAAATGATAGTGGAGATGACCAACACAGCTACAAAAATCGCAGAGCAAGTTCAGCAGATTCTAAAGGGCAGAGTACAGAGTTCATGTTGCCTTCAGGTCAAGAACACCAACCACTAAGTCAGCCAATCAAGTGGGTAATTTTCAGTTTGACAGTTGCCAGGGATACATTTGTCTTTGATTTGGTGGAGTTGGACTGTTTTTCAGGAGAGGGGCTCAGCAACTTTTGTCCTAAAATAACTCGTACAACTTTGTAGGAGCAATTTGTGGACGGTGCCAATATGGCTGAGCACTGGAGTCTAAGGCAAACTCCACAGAACCATATGGTAGATGAGAGAGTTTGGTGTGGAAGAACTTGACTGATTTTGTACTTAGTTCTGGCTTCATTCACATTTAACACTTTTGGGATAGATTGGAGTGGAGACTGCTAGCTTAGCCTTCTCATCCTACATCAGTGTCTGACCTCACAAATAGTCTTCTGGGGGACTGCTCACACATTTCCAAAATAGGCGGCTGAGCAAAAGCTTTTTGCAAAAATAATGTACGCAAACGGTGTTGTCAAGATGACCAGGTAGTGATAAGTGACAGTGCAATCAGGAAAATATCTGGTTTTCTCAGCTTATATCGTTTAGAAATTCTTCACATTCTTTTAATACATCAGTTGAGACATTTCTACTGAATTTTCACATATTGTTTTAACTACATTCATGTGAAATTGGGACTAAGGTCTGAAGGTGCAAGTTTAACCATAGAAGGACACAGCTTTAACTGCTGCATAGTCTAAATACTTAGAATTTACTTATTCAGTTGTCATTTTAAAACATTTTGCAAATACTTTTATATATATATGAATACAAAATGTTGGATCATGTCAGACCTTTAATGTTCTGGAATCCCCTTACAGCTCCTGTATGAATCCTATTTCTGAAAAATTTTCCTGAATATTTGATCTGGTTTTGACTGGACAAATCCACCGGTTCTTAATGTATTGTTACAGAAGAAGAAGCAAAGACTGTTTGAACGATACATAAAATACTCTGTTGAAATTTATTGTAACAATTTGTAACAGGCTTTATCCTGCTGTACTGTAAATCTAGGTACACCACACAAATATCTTCAGAAACTTTCAATGTTTTTCTTCCAGATTTATTTCCAGAAAACTTACAGTGATCTATGTTTAAAGTCAATAATCAGAAACTCTCAGTTTAAACTCCAAAGGAAGTTTGTGCTCAAAGTGACAAAGTGTTTTTGCTCATTGTCTAATTTCTCCGAATGCTAATGTTGCATGTTATTTCATTGCATAGGTTATATTATCCACTGCTGAAAATGGTGTTCGACTGAACCAAACTGGTACCAAAATTAATTTACCAAATATTATTTCATATGCTTTGAAACTTTTCTGAAAATCAGCATTAACGTCTGGATTGTTGTGTTGCTCCGTCAGTCAAGACAGAAGAATGTTCTTTCGCCTCATTAGCTTACTGCACAACAAAACATCTTCACAATGTCATGCATGTTCACAGACTGTAAGACGTTTCCAAATATTCTCCAACGCATATGAACATTTTCACAAAGTGTTCCCTGGTGTCTGCAGCTATGTAAAGCTGTTGGCTCTGTTTGCCCAACAGCTAAAGAACTGAAACAGAGCTGGACGTCCTGTGAACGCATCGCTTCAAACACGCAATAAATCTCTCAGCTCATCTTCCCTCAGCGTTTCTCGGCTTTTCATTAATATAAACCGCTTTCACTGTGATGCCACGTTGTATTTATCATCTCCAAATAAAGGTTTTCAGTTCTATTTTCAAAGTAAATCCCTTCAGAAATGAATATTCTTGGATAACTTTCTTTGGGATTTCCTTGTTAATCCTTTAATGAGTTTATGGATTAAGCTCTTCAGTTTTGTTTTGTTTTTTAATTTGTGGTTTTGTGAAATATTGAATACAGTGCATTTTTAACGCCAAATAAAATCGATGACGCCCCTGCTGTTTGCATCCAGACCGCTAGATGGCAGCCTGCAACAGGGTTTCGGTGAAGCAGAGCAGCAGCTTCTCTCTGTTCGGATTTAAGTGACTTTTTTTCTAGCTGTTGTATTAAAAATAATACAACAGCTAGTACCTCTTATTCAATCAACACTTTATCACTAAGTGAAGCACAATGTATAGATTAGTTACGCACAGATGAATGTTTGAAAGCCCTTATCTATGTTAATTATGATTATCTTAAATTTACCTGCTAATTAAAACATCAGAATGTCACATTAGACCAATAAAAAAACAAAAGCAAAACACATTTTCAACATAGTAATGTGGCCTTAATGAAAAGTATTATCACACATTTTTCCTTTCCTTTAACCTCTGCAATAGCTGTCAGCCAAACGACTGCCAAGTCAGCAGTTTTCCCCATCACCCAATAACATTACATACCCAACATTTCTGACACACAATTTAGGGTTTTCATTAAGTATAAAAATAAAGCTTTTCTCTTAAAAATAAAATCCTGATTTGTAAACTGCTTTTAGTATTTACTCTGGTTATCTATGTCGGATTAAAATCTTTCCATGATTTGACACATTTAAACCTGATTAACTTCAGGGGAAGCGTTGTGACGAACAAAACTGTTGCCATGGGAACTAGTCCAGTAAAAAAGGGGGTCTATCACATCTCCATTACAGCTTCTGCCACTGAAGCCAACTTGAGTCAAGATGAACCGATTTTAAAGAACGGATCCATGTAAAACTAAGCGAAAGCAACAGACAAACCTCTGATTTAAAGGTGTTCCGTCATTTTGTGCTCTCCTCTTTGTGTGGGTCCCTCTCCCAATTTTATTTGTGCATTAGTGGCTGAGCCGCAGTGAGCGCTCCAGGCCTGTCTGCCTTCCAGACCAAACACACATCCATCTCTGTCTCCCAGGCTGCTTGTGACCCCTGCGTTCTGGCGTCGAGTTAACCTTCACTCTGGCGTCCATAAACAGCCCGGCTCCTCACCGAAGGCCACCCAGCCTCTGTGGTCACTCTCTGAGATCAGCATTAGTGGGAGCTGATGGACGCCCTTGAACCGACGGGCCTTACCAGTCACAAAGAGTACAAACAGAAACGATTTTAAAAGCGTAATAAAACTGCCTGAAGCTCCCTCCGCCGTGCCGTTTTCTCTCCTCCGCTTGTGCTTTCATTATGTTTTACGCACTGTGGGGGATTTTGCTCAAGAGCTACTCAGAGTTAATATCGTTGAAACGTTGACCAGCAGGACAGCTTGTTCTTCTTTTAAGGTTTTCGTTCCACATGTCGGTTTTCTGTTTGAATGTATTTCAGTGTTTGCACCATGAGTAATGAGGCTGAACATTTTCTCAGTTACTGTAGGCCGTGCTTCATCTTTGGCTACTTTTTGTGCTGCAGCCAAGGATTCATTAGAGTATGGAAGTATAGTGGCTACTGCTGAAACTTTTTTTTCACATTTGGTCACATTAAAACCACAAACATCCAATTAACTCAGAGCAGCAGTATTTCACTTCAATATGTACATATTTTTAAGTACTTTTTAAAATCAATATTCAAGAATTATCGACTTAGAACAAGTGGTGGGCATGTTTTGGCTAATGTGTTAGTGGTGACGCTAACTTTAGCGCGTTGGTGTTTTTGCTAACTTATGAAGTTTTTATCGCACTTAGCATCCCCTAAGTTAATATTTCCAGACAAATTCTGAAACACTAATTTACTCAGCTATTTTGTAAACGTTCAGTTGGATAAAGTTTAACATTTGTGTTGAGGTTTTGGTTATCAACCGATTAAGAAATCAAGTAGCTCATATTTAGGTTCTCATTTTGAAGTCTATTTACTCAGTTGCTACGTTTCCTCTCCTTCCGTTTTTTTTTACTACATCATCATCATCATCATCATCATCATCATCATCATCATCATCGTCATCATCATCATTATCATCATCATCAACTTTATTAAGACACAAGTAGGTCCAAATGAAAAAAAAAAATTAAAAATACAGTTCCAGAGTTAAAATCTACTGACTGCTTTCTTAGGCAAAATCAGTAACAGCGTTAGCATCACACATCAAATAAAACTGAAACCATGAGTTTATTAAAGAAAAAATCAATTCCTGAAATGCAAACTGATCTGTAGAGTGTGATATAAAACATGTTGTCATTGACATATAGTTGATGTCAACATAGTTGAAATTAGCACTTTAGAATTAGCTTCCACTCAATTACTATGTGCTACAGTACTTAAGTATTAATGGAACAAATGTTTATGGTTAGTGCTTTAGGTTTAGCACCACTAATATTTTAACTACTTGTGCCCACCACTGCTAAAGGCTAGCTCATATCTGGCTAGAAAGTTACTTATAAGCTAGTTTTGTATCATTTTAAGTACTATAGAAAATACTATTTTACAAACTATATCAATATACTTGGTAAGTTTTTGTGCTTTTGTAGTGTGTTCCTGCTAAGCTATAGCATTCTCACAGAATGATGCTGCCACCACCATGTTTCTCAGTCGATTCCATTGATGTTTATGTGCAAAGTTAGCTTACTGTGTTTTTCATGTAGACCAAAAGTAAACCAACCACCTCAGCCTTCACAGAAGGTTGCATTAGGGGGCTAAAAATACGTGCATGCCACACTTTTCATCTTCTTCTTCATAAAGAATATTAAAAACCAGGCATCGTTTTTCATCCACTTCCCAATGGTTTGTAACTTTGTGTTGGTTATACATTCACAGTAAAATGAATGGCGTAAGCATGCGGTTCTCAAGTTACAAAAACAAATGTGAGTTGTTGTAATATTCAGTAACAAAAGCAGCTTTAGGATGTGACAGAATGAGAGAACCGCCAGTGTTCATATTTTCAAAAGTGAAAGTAATTCAAAGAAGTGCATCAAATGTAAAATGGGTTTGAATTCCACCAGTTATTACCAACTCTGCAGTTTTCTCGGCTTCCCGGAGCTTTTCAGTCGATTTTACATATTTTACTTATATGGACTTCAACAGCCCCGCTAGAGCTGTTCTTGTTACCGGCAGCAGCTGCAGGGAAAGTGATTTATAACCTTTAATAGACCCTCTCTGGCAACTTCCGTGCTTGAAATACTCCTCAAGTCATAACTCAGCTTGCGAATGATCATTATCCACAATAAACACGTCTTATGGCTGACAGCAAATAAAGATGTAAAAAGTCACTGGTTCTTATTTGGACAGGGAAGTAAAAGGATGGATGAGGCAGCTTCCTCAAAACATTTTTACTTCAATTTATTTGGAGTGAGACACACAATTGTCTTCAATTAATGTTATGTTTTCAGACGTCCTGCCATGTCTGTTTTACTGCCAGTATTTTTCACGCTGAATGTTGCACTGCGTGGTGAAATGGAAGCAATTCAGACGTTTTTGACAAATCCATCGGAGTGAATTGAGTTTTCTTGATCTCACTTTGAAATTGGTGACTTTACTAATACCAATCCACAAAAAGAAAAACGTCCAAATGTAGCCGTGCAGACAGGATGTAACATTTCCTACACAGAGAACAGAACATTCAGTTCAGGTTTGATGTATATGTTGTGATGATTAATAAGTGATCATCTGAACTCTGCGGTGGTTGACTAGTTACTTTAAAGACCTGCTTTGCTGATGATCTGTCAAGGTTGCCGTGAATCGACTTTTTTGTAACTGAACTGAAACGCACAGAATTCTGCAGCATGTCTGCATCTAAAGGTTGTCAAAGTCAAGCTAGCCTAACTGAGCCTCACTATTTTAAACTTTCTCTTCAACTGTGACATGTGATACCTTTGGATCTTAACTAGTTGTTGTAGTGTTGATGATTAACAGCAAAGTGCTGCATCTCTTTTTCTTCTATATATCACGCAAACATTTGAGATTTAGCACGTTATGCTAACAACTTGACAGCTAAAACTAATGGTAGTTATCGTCAGCAAGACATTTTTCAGGATTTTGTGTGCGTGACGTCACGTTTACAGCAGTAGCTCCATCGTGATCCCCCAAAAATGTCTATAATTTTAAAATAATTTAGTAATTTTTATTAATAAAAATCCCCAAATATTGACAATTAATCTGATTTTGTCCTCTAAGTTATAAAGGACAATGGAAAACATGCATTCTTTTGAAAAAAAAAAAAAGTCTTTGGAACATCCCAAAAAAATTGATGCCCTGGGCTACTGCCCCTCTAAGCCCGTTCTAAAGCTTCTTCTGTCCAACTTTAGCATGCTAGTCCCAAACCCTGGCAAGGTAATGCCCAGTGGGCGGCAGCAGCTGACTGTTGCGACTGCAACATGTTTACCCACCACTGAATTAAACATCCTGAGCCTCAACAGCTAGTCAGGAAAGTGAGGTTTTCATTTAAATGCAGATGGCGTTCGGGGGTGACTGCAGGCCAAGTGTTTGGACGGCTGCTCAGGCTCCCAGTTCAGTGCAGCGAGATGAAGAAGCTGCAGGTGGTAGGAGCTGACGCAGACTGGGAGTGTTGTCCTCCCTGGGAAGGAAGCAGGCTAGCATCAGCAATAAAACCAGGGATTCTGGCTGGAAGCTGGACAGCAACTCATTAAACGCTTCACTGGGACCTGAGCTCAACTGGCAAATCTAGAAAGAAAAAAAAGAAGCCAGTCCTAGAAACTTTCTAATGAGCAATAAGCAGAAGTTTATTTGGCATAAAGTTAGGGTGTAATTCTGAATGTAACTCAGAATTACACATTTCATCTATGTTTAGAATTCACTTATTAGTGACCTATTAGGATGTTGCCATGAATTTTATGTGCAATAGAAACTATTTTATTTATAAATGATCTCATGATGTTATTACAATTGATTGAGATAAACATGATTTTATGTTTTTTCCCCCATTTTCTTTATTTCAAACCACATATTTCAGTTTTTCCTTTTTCTTTTTTTACCATTTCAACAAATTGATATTAGTGGTTCAGCTCAGGCAGAAATTCCTGTCAAAAAAATGGGAAATTTTGAGATTAAAATTAAGTTTTAAAAGTCAAAAATTGTGAGAGAAAATGTGTTTTTTAAAAACAAAATTATTATTATTATTATTATTATTATTATTATTATTATTATTATTATTATTATTATTATTATTATTATTATTATATCAGGAATTTTCCAGGAAAAAAAAATATTTCTGAGTTTGGAAAGTTGAAAATTTGCGAGGAAAAAAAGGTACATTTTGAGTTTAATCTAAGGAATTTTCCAGAAATAAAACTAGGAAATTTCAAGAGTTTCAAAAGTAAATGATTTCTGAAACTCTGAAGATGTCTACGTTTTTTTCTAGAAAATTTCTGAGCTCAATCTTAAAATCTTAAAAGTAAAAAAAAATGTCACTTTTGAAGCTCACAAATGTCCTTGTTTCTTCTGACATTTCTGAAGTTTTTTCTCCTTTTTTATTTCTTTCTAGCCATGATTGACCTGACATTAAGTCTTATATGTGAGCTGTCTGCAGGTGTGAATGAATTTCAGCACCAGTAGACAAACTTCAGCCAGCAGAGTCCAGAATATTCTGCAACACTTATTCCGCTTCCCTCCATTCCCTTTCATCTTTATGCAGAATGTCTCACAGCGTTGCCCAAAAGGCCAAATCCGGGTGATTTGCAACAGTTTCCCGGCGCGATGAGATACTTAACTTTTTTTTTTTTTTTTTTTGCAAAAGCAGTTCCATCATCTCAGAGAAAAAGAGAGAGAGAGAATTTGAAGTTTAGAGCATCCCCTCTCCCGCCGCTCTCAGGGCAGATGTGATGGGTTTCACACAGAGGGCGGCTCTGTGAGCCAGATCCCCAGCACACCTTCCACCTTTCTCTTCCATCTGCCTCTTTTCGAGGCGCACAACAGATGTGGTGAGCGTGTAGGAGTGGAATTTCACCAGCTAACTGTGACTGCTGGAGTGGGGCGACGCTCTGCCAAAACTACATTTCCATCTTTCATGAAAGAGTTTCTGTCAAATGGAAAACAAATGTGTAATTGACGTGTTTGACGACGATAGATGCCGAGGCGTTTCCGCCCTCCGACGCCAAACGCCGCTTTTGAAATTAGAGGCCGGTGTTCTGTCAGATAGCCATACGCTGTCAGGATAGCATACATGCAGTCAGTACGCATGCCCGCGCATGCGCATTAAGAAGTCCGACCGTCAGTGGAGTTGTCAGTTCAGCATACGCAACAAGTTATGACGAAAGTAAGTCATTAAATTGTTTATAATATGACATAATATGATAACTGTATAGATATACATGCGTTGTCATGGTTTCAAAGTGTATTTAAAGCAGGTCTGGCTGCAGCTGCAGTCAATTACAACACAGGCCCGTGTAAAACTCATTAACCTACTTAACCGCTAAGTCAGGATGCCATACAGCTGTTCATAACAAAGTGTATGATGATCTACGTCATGATCCTATGTTGCTGATTAAATAAAATCATATGGTAATGACTACTATACATGTCTGAGCTAAGCGTATGACTATCTGACAACGTATGCTGATCTGACAGAACACCGGCGAAGAGGAGAGCGAGAGGGAGAAGTTAAGCGGAGTAACAGCGGGATGCTCCGGCTTTGAGGTGGGAGTAGCCCGGATTTGCTTCTGAAGCTTGTCATCAAAAACGCATGAGACGCAAATAAAAGGTGTGCAACTGAGACAAGAATGATTTAATTAGTGCACTTGAAACACTTTGGGAGTAAACAAGCCCCGTAAATCTCTCTGAGTGAATTCCAACCGAGGCATTTGCGGAGCTAATAATGCCGCTGCTGTCTGACTCAACAGGACACAAATGTATAAGGATGACAGCTTTAATGCGTTTTCTGCTTGTGATAATCTTTGGAGTAAAACCTTTTTTTCCGCCTTTTCTAAGGGTTTGTTCACACCAGTCCTGTTCGGACTGCTTTCAAAGAACCAAACAGGAAGTCCGGTTCGCTTATGAAGGTCTGAATGTGTAATTGAACTCTGATTGGACTTAAAAGAAGCAAACTCTGGTCCACCTACAGACCTTGAAGTGAACTGTGTTGCTGTTTCAATGCATATGAGAGCCGCTCCAAAAGCAGGAAGTGGACCACAGTGCAGGGCATTCTGGGTAAATACAAGCTAAACAAATGCAGCACCATGTTTCGCTGTGAAGATAACACTTTCCATGTTGTCTTCATCAGTTTTGCAGATATACGTCACTTTGTATATCTACAAAGTGATCTCATAGTTTTGTGTTTTTCTCGTCTCTTTGTGGAAAAGCGTATTTGAGTTAAAGCCAAAACTGGCAACGTTTGATCTATTAATTAAAGGGGCACTATTATCGAAAATCAACGTTTTTGAACATTACATCATGTTAAGATGTTATCCCTCGTCAAAAACAAACCTGGAGTGTTGCTTTGATTCTTTCATAAATGTTTGAGAAATCCTTTAATCTCCATGGCAACCATTCATCTGTTCAAAAACACCTCGCCTTCAAGGTGAAGCTCCTCCTCGGTGCTGCGGTTAACGAGCTCCCGCCTCACAGAGCAGCTCCTCCACTCAGCTCCTCCACTCAGCTCCTTCACTCAGCTCCTTCAGACTAGCCAGCAGCAATTAGCAAACACCTGGAGGACCTACACCTACAGCTGAGCTCAAAAACATTGTTAAAGGGTTAATAGAGGAGCCAAGTTGTGATGACTTCCTGGTGGCGGCGCTTCAGAAAGAGCAGGAGTTTTTAAAGAGACAGAGACTCAATTTTAAAGAGTTAAACTTCAAAGTCAAATTTATTTTTATCATTTTTATAACTGAAGGTAAGATAGCTAAGTTATTGTGCTATAAAGCAATTGTATGTGCCTGGAAAATACATAATAATGGCCCTTTAAAAAAACAAACAAACAGACAAAAAACATGTTAAGCAAGACAAACTACATACAAAGTTTGTTGTGGATATAATCGCTGGCTGGAAGCCGACCTTTACTAGTTGTACATCCCTGCAATGAGCGAGGAAGGTGGGAACGATGGTATCCTTCATCATCTAGGTCAGTGTAGTCCTGAGTGTCGCTGCAGAGGGAAGAATCAGTCCGTCTGTCTTTCATCTCATCATTGAGGAGATTAGAGTCGGAGCTAGTGGAGGGGAAACCCCCTCTGTCCTTCTCAGCAGGTAAGAGGACAGGTGGAGCTGCTTCCTCCTTCTGTCTCTCTGTCAAACTCTCTCTTTCTTTGTTGTGGGAGTTTGAAGGGCACACACACACACACACACACACACACACACACACACACACACACACACACACACACACACACACACACCTATGTGGTGGAAAGCTGCCAAGCTGCTGCTGCTGCTCTTGATGAGAACTAGAAAGAAGACTTTATAGTGAGTGACGCGGTCTGGATCCAACGCTCATCCCCACCTCCACCTCCACCAGCAGCAGTCCTGCTCCTTGTTTACTTCCTTCCGCTCGCAGAAGAACAAAAACAAATCCAGTTTCAATTTAATCCTGCGAAGGTCGGATGAAAAGGGAGAAATGAAAAGCGTGCAGTTAAACCCAGGACAGCAGGACCAACAAAGACTCTTATGGATACGTCTTTGTTTTTGGAAGGACTGAGAGGTTCTGCATCTGTCATTGTTCCCTCGTGTTGTTTTCTGTCTTCTTCCTCCATAATCAAAGCTCTTATTCAAAGTGAGTTTTATTGTTGGTAAAAGTCAAACAGTGGTGGAATCAAAGTGGTTTTGAGAATTTGGAAACCACCTTCAACCCGATGGAAATGAACTTTAATAGCAGGTACACAAATTAACTTGGTTATTTTGTATTTAATATTTGCTTTCATATGTTAATGTCTAAACTGTAGATGTACTGTAAAACTAATCTAATCGGATTAATCATGATGAATTAATAAATTATTTGCCAACTACAATAATAGTAGAGTATCCACTCAAAAAGAACAGTTTACTGAAGAAAACACATCAGAGCAGATATGAACCAAACACTGCACAAAACACTTCTTTGTAAATATAGATATATATTTGAAATAAAAATACATATTTAGAGATATATATTAAGCATTATTAATAAACTTCAGTGATCCTAATTGTGCAGGCATTCTTTCTTTTCATGTTGCTGCATTTTCACTTTCAACCCAGTAAGATGGATTTTAAATGGATTTTTTTGCTTCATGTCTATGTGACAAAATGCCCCTTTAGAAAATGCAGCTGTTTTGCTATTCAGTGTTATTTCCTGCATGCTGACCATTTTATTAAAAATGAAACTCTTTTTTTAACATGTTTTAAAAGCAGACAGGGAAGCCAGCAGAGAGAAGGAGACGTAAAAAGGAAATGGGTCAAATCTGCAGCAAAGATTCTGCACAAATATTCACGCTCTACTCAGCAAAAGCACCAAATCTTAAGTATTTTTTCTACTTTTTCTAGTAAAAATATCTTAGTACATTTGAAATAAGACTAAACTAACTTACAAGTAACTTTTCAGCAACAAATAGGAGCTTGTATTAAGTCTAAATTCAGTTCATATAGCCGGAGCAACAGAGGCATGGTTTAGTTTAAATCATATTTTTGCATTAGAATGGCTCAGTCAAAGACTCAGACCTGAATAGAGTGAGGAATCTTGATTCAATCTGACTAAGCTGGAGCTCTTTTTTAAGAAAATGGGCAGAAATTTCAGCCTGTAGATGTTCAAAGCTGGTAGAGATCAGAAATGACTTTCACCTCCAAATGAGAAAGGTGTTATTTAGAGAGGCTGGACAAAAATTAAAGGGCCAGGATTATGGCATATAGAGCAAATTTATAGTACCATCAAGTAACAATGGTAAAGTCAGTTGTTAAATGATGCTCTCTCTCTCTCTCTCTCTCTCTCTCTCTCTCTCTCTCTCTCTATCTATCTATATATATATATATATATATATATATATATATATATATATATATATGCATGGCTTAAAAGAAATTTTACTTTGTAATTTAACGCCTAGAAATTAGGCCTCTGTCTCTTTAAGAAGCTCCTGCTATTTCTGAAACTCCACCTTCTGGAAGTCATCACAACATGGCTCCTCTATTAACCCTTTATCAATGGTTTTACCAGCTTCACTCTGAGAAGTAGCTCTTATAATGAGCTCACCAGGTGTTTGCTAATTGCTGCAGGCTAGTCTGAAGGAGCTGAGTGGGAGGAAGGCTGATCTGTGAGGCGGAAGTTTGGAAGCTGCAGCTCAGAGGAGGAGCTCCGTCATCAAAGGCCTCCACCTTTAATTTGGTCATTTGGTCCTTCCAGGCCTCTTGTGCAACTCAATGGTTGCCATGGAGATTAAACGATTTCTCCAACATGCATGAAAGAATCAAAGCAACACTCCAGGTGTGTTTCTGATGAAGGAATAACATAACATGATGTAAAGCTCAAAGAAATATAATTTTCCATAACACTGCCACTTTAATTTCTCAAATTTTATTAGGAAAAAATGTTAAGTTGAACGACACGTAAAATGGATAAAGTTTGTGGCTGTGTTAAAGCAAAACAACAGGAATGGGAGTGCTAATTCTTTCACGAAGCACAGTGAAGGATTTCTTCTCTTGTGCTTTTCTTCCTCTCTTTCCTGAGCGATGCAGAAAAATATGCAGCTGTAAATATGTTTTTCTGAATTGACTTATTGACTACAATGTGTTCAGGGACTCATGTCTGATCTGAAGGTGTGACTTCAAGGACAGTTTGGAGGTGTGGAGATGTGCTGTTTATCAGAAGGGGATGGAAGAGGCTGCAGTGGCCGCGGCGGCGTTTCTGGGCTATTTGTTTTCATTACGCAGCCAGAGCGAAGCCACCGCCTGGGCACTGTGCTCACACACAATATGGAGTGTCATTTGGAGAAGAACAAAAAAAACAGAGAAAAACAATGCCACTGCTGGAGTTCTGTCCACATTTCTTTTTTCTTTTGTTTTTTGTATTTGCAGCTTGCTGATTCATGTGAACACAATGCCTGAGAGATTTAGTCCTAAATCACTTGTTTGTATGTTCAAACGCAGAAGAAGAAGAATGAGTGACAGATCTCCCGGCCCGCTCCGCTCGCAGACAGTCGAGCTTAAAGCAGCTTTTTAATTTCCCAGCTGTCAAGTTTCCTTCAGTCGCTCTGAGACGGCTCAGAGTTAGCAGCGAGCCACCGTCTCTCACCTTGGAGAAATGCAGTTTTTCCCTCTGTGGACAGGCTGCACAATGCTTTTACTCTCATGGGTTGGGATTCTTTTTCTTACCCTGAGGCAGAAAAAAAAAAAAAAAAAAAAACACATGCTCCATATAAAATGATCCTATTTTTGAAACCCTTTTCATTGAGTTGTATAGGAAGAAGTTTTGATTTATATTTTTGATTTGTAGGGAGGAGTTCTTGGGTTTAAATGGTGAATGTGACTTACTTTTCCTCCTGCCTGCCCCAAAACACGCCTGGCATGAGATTAAATGCTGAGACTTCTCGTCAAAGTCAAGTCTGTCTCACATTTCAAACTATGTTACCTTCAGTTGTTATAAAATGCTGCATAAATGTGTGTCAAATATGAATTAAAATCCATTTTACTTCCAGAGGCCTTGAAATTGGGCCTCAGTCTTTGTTCCCTCTGAAACTCCGCCTTCAGGAAGTCGTCACTCCTGTATTAACCCTTTAGCAACAATCTTAACCGGCGTGAGCTGAGAAGGTCCACCAGGTGTTTGCTAATTGCTGCTGGCTAGTGTAAAGGAGCTGAGTGGGGGAGACACTTCTCTGTTTGGACAATACTCAGAGGAGGAGCTTCATCCTTGAAGGCGGAGCTAGGTCCACCCAGGCGTTTTGAACAGCTGAATGGTTGCCATAGAGACGGAAGGATTTCTCAAACATTCATGGAAGAATCAAAGCAACACTCCAGGTTTGTTTTTGTGGAGGGAAGAACCTTGTAACATGATGCAAGGCTCAAAAAAAGTCAATCTTACATAATACTACCCCTTTAATTAAATGAATCACAATGACATTTCATTTCCTTTTGGGATCAATAAAGTATGTTTGAACTGAACTGACCACACCCTCATTTGAAAAATTCTGAATTTTCCCCTCTAATGAATCCATCTGCAGTAACAGCTCAGTCGTCCAGTACAGTAGATTTATTCCCTTGATACACTCGCCCCACATCCTCACAAGGACTCATGAGAATCCTAAGATTATCACGACTGGAATAAGAATTAAAGCCGGAGGCTTAACGTGTCAGCCATGACGTTATGCAGAACCACTGCTGCAGTAGATGTGACTGATCGACTCGGGCTTACCCTTTCAAGTGTCTGAGCGCTTGCGAATCTCCAATATTGCTTGATTTCATGGATAACCGTTGCTCTGGCTCCACGCCACGCTCACCCCTCTCTTCCTCTTGAGTTGTGCTAGCGCAGCACCAAAGAACCTCAAGGAGTTGTTGACGAAATTTGATGAAAGAGCAACAAAGAGTTAGTCACACCGCTCCGCATGGGACATGTGGGAAAGTTGATGTGTTCCCCACCCTCGCCTCCCCCCCTCAGCTCATGCTGTTTTAGTGTGTGTGTGTGTGAGAGAGAGCTCGAGACCCCCCAGATGTCTCATTAGCTATATCATTAGGGAGACAGCTGGAAGGGGGCACAGACAGCTGACATGGGCCTGTAGTGGCAGGATTAGCCACGACTTTAGGACGGCTGAGTGTTTAGGGTCCAGATCCCATGTCCAGTCTCTAAGCATCAAGAGTCACCACAAAACTTTTAGTCCAATATTGTTGTTGTACTTTTTAGTTCTTTAAGCGCCAGACATGGAGCATAAGAACGTTTTCAGGTAGCATATTGATCTCTTCAGAATGACTCCATGACACTTTGCCACGCTGTCATCTTGTCCTCCTTCCACTTTGTACCCTTATACTATTTTCTATTTATTTATTTAGTTTTAGTAATTTTTAACCTTTCCATACACACATAAGTCTAAAATAAATACCACACACACTATGTTGAGCCCCCCATCACAAAAGGCTAGTACAGAAATAAATATTTAAATTCCTGTTGAAGTGTAGACTGAGAAAAGTGTAGGTAGAAGCACATGCTTATTATACCTTCACTTCTTTCTTACATACAGCATCAGCAAAATCAACACAGAACAATATTTCCTGTGTATTTTTATATACAAACCAGTATAGTGTCAGTTTATTTCTGCTTTGAGTTAAGTGTTTCCATAAATTATAACTGGTTATAATAATATTTAGACATAACTGGACATAGTACTTTTTCTAAAACTGTATATTACAACTCGCCTGGCCATTCCACTTGATTCTCATCTCCCTTCCGTCCTCCGTCTAGGATTTCTCCCATTGAGCTGCATTTCTCCAGCTGAATTTCGTCTTATTGCTAGCAAAAATGTTGTAGACCTATTCTTCACAGGATTGTTTACACAACTGCTGGTAAGCTTCATCAAACTTTCACAATATGTCATGGCCAAACGTTAGCGATTGGGTAAAATCAGATCCAAATCATTTCAAACTTCGACAGAGGCCACGCCTCCAGGAAGCAACTATTTCCTCATATCCAAGGATCCAGATCATCTGGATGAAGCAGATCTTGTAAAATATAGCAGACTAAGACTCCTGATGAAACCAAAATGACTACCGGCCATTGTCCTGTACTCATTATGCAATCTGCTTTATAAAGCGCACCAGTCCCTCCTGCAGCACCACATCATGATGCAGCCTCAGCCTTTTCCCTCCACATGTAAAGCCTCTGGGTGCATTGACAAACTGTAGACTGGTGTTGGTGTTGGTTTTGGAGCGATGGCTTCCAGCCAGTGTAAGTACAGAAACTGTGTTGGTGTATATAATGACAGTTTCTTATCAGATTGAGTCAAGCCTTTACAAGGTCTTTCGTTTTAGTTCAGGGGTTTATACACACACTTTGAGCTGAAACACATCCATCACTGGGATGCAGTCTGGCTCCTTCCAAAGCGCTGTAATAACTGGACATTCCCATGATTTCTGTAAATTGCTCAAACATATGAGCAGCTTCCAACTTCTGGAGCTCCAATGTTTAATGTCAGGCAGTGAGAAAAAAGGAATTATCTGTCTTATTTTATGCAATGCATATAAATATCTGGTTTCAGCTGTATTTACCTCTTAACTAATCAATTTCTTAGTGTTTCACAGATCAATATATCATTGTGTCTAAGCCTAAACCCGTTATCTTGTTCACAATGAGAAAGATTATAATCATTTGAATGTACAACAATACATCAGACTACACATGAATATTTTTAACAGTTTTTGGTATTTTTAGTTAGAAAAACCTGACATTGATACCACACAACACACATTAGTAGTATGTATAAACTATACCAGTTAGAATATTACATCACACCAATACAAAACTATTTTTAATGAAAAGAATCCTTATTATCTGCTTAAAGGTTTATTTCAGAAAGGAATGTTTAATCTTACAAAACAAATTTAACAGGAAGTACATTCTAATTTATTGAATATGACTGCAACACCCGGCAATGTCTGGATGCTAATGTCGTAGCTAGCCACAGCTAAGGTTTTTTTTTTATTTAACTGTTGACTCATTTACAGAATCAACAGTTGGTTTTCTCTTCAAAAGGATTGTTAAATTTCTTTGTTGGTTGGTTTGTGCAATATTTATTGAAATTCCTACTTTTTTTTTTTAATCAAAAGGTTAGATACAGATTTCCAATATCTTAAGGTCATCTGGTAACATAAATTAGAGAGATTCAGTCATGACTCATTCGTGATGTAGGCAAAACATCAACTTTATGAGTCTAACAAAGAGGAAGAAGAAGAAATCATGTTTCATGAGATGATTCAACCAACTGTAAGTTTCTCCTCAGTAACTCCAGAAGAAAAGCCTGAGTGTAATTAAATACTCCAGGAGACACATTTAATGACGGCTCTGTATGAGTGGGGATGAGGGGGGGCTTGCTTCTTGCTTTACTCACGCCCCTCCCCAAACTCATTCCCCTCCATCGCCGCCCATGTCATGCCCCATCGGAGGCCGCAACCCGTAGTGACCGCGCGGCTGACAGCTGCCACACTGGAAAAACAACGGCTGCCATTTTACTCCATGTGAACTCATGGAGTAATTCCAGGAATGGCTGTGATTCAACTGTGGCCCTATAATGTTACATAATGAGTGCGCTTCATAAACATAATCTCTGCTTCCCTTTTCCTTCCTCTTCCCCTCGGTGTCACCTTCTCATCTTCAGCCCGGTGTCAGGCCCGCTCCCTGACCGAGCCGGATCCGTTTCCCACCCCTCTCTGTCTTTTACATATTTCACGTTATGCATTTAGAAGCACACAGCTGCGCTTCCCACAGCTGCTGTTTAATTGGAGCGGAGTTTTACGTCTGCACACTGCGCTGACTTTTTGTTTTATTCCAACCTCGTTGCCCTAGCAGAAAAAAAAAAAAAAAACTTCCACAGGGATAGTCAGAAGTTTACATCCACTCTACCAAACTTTTTTCTTTTTTAATTGCATAATTTATCCATGCTAAAACCAATTTTGATGTGTTTCTTATCACTGTCCTGTTGCAAACTCTAAATATGTCCATGTTTCAGTCATCTGCCTGTTGATGTGGGGTAAAGTTAAAGGTCCCATATTAGTCCCACTTTATAGCACAATGAAGTCACAATGTTTCCTTCAGTTGTTGAGAAAATGCTGCATATATCAGAAATGGCTTAAAAGAAATTGGACTTTGCCTCCCAGTTGTTTCTGGCTCCTTAAAATTGGCCTCTGTCTCTTTAAGACACTCCACCTTCCCAGGAGATTCAAGGATTTCTCAAACATGCATTAAAGAATCAAATAAATACTCCAGGTATGATTTTGATGAGAGAATCACATTAAAGGATATAAAGCTTTAAAAATAAAAAATAAATAAAAAAGTCGATTCTGCATAATACCCCCCATTTAAATCTGTAACTTCATGCAAGTTACAGATTTGCTCACTTGTCTAACTGGCAGTTTCTTAGCCACTCATGTTTTATTCTCCATCTCAAGCAAGTAATGAACGTCCAGGTTGTCCACCTTCATCATTGCTCTTGCTTGGTGCTGTTGCCAAACGGTTCAATCTTTAATCCGACCGTAAAGCTTCGCTGCAGAAGCATGTGGTTCGTCCATGTAGGCAGCTGCAAATTTCTCACATGCTTGAAGGTGTTGACTTTGGAGGCAGTGACTTACTTCTTGGTTGACATCCGCTGAGCCTGAGTTTCAGAGTCGGGTTGCTCATGGTCACGTTGGCCAATCTCATTTCATTGGAGGTGACAATTTGGGTATTTGGCACAGTTGAATGTTTCAACATGAAAATAACTTAAACGCACATTTTGAATTTGAGTCTTACACTGCTTATTTTATGAAATCAGTTTGCGACACTGTTGCAGCCTGTTTAGTCCTCTTTAATCAGACCACAGTTTGTTTGTCTGGAAAGTCGGGTTTGTTTAGGGGAAGCGTGAACTCATAATTGAACTCTGAAGCAGACCAAAAAACTCTGGTCCGTCTACAAACTAGGTCTTGATTTGGCTGAGGTGAACTTCAGTGTAGTTCAAACGAATGTGTGAAAGCAAGCAGACCACAGACCGCTCCAAAAGCAGGAAGTGGACTATAGTGCACGGGATTCTGGGTAAACACAACCAAAACACATGGCCTTTAGCCAAAGTCGGAGAAATCTTACAACTGCTAAAATCTGACGTCGTCTTCTTCAGAGGAAACCACGCAGAAGAAGACGACAGGAAGTAGTTGAAGGATGATGTCACTCTAATTCTTGTTTTTCAATAAAAGGTTTAAACTCTAGGATGAGGTGTTTTTTTTTTTTTTTGGGCCATATCAAAATTGGTTTATTTCACAAAACTGCGATGGAAGGACTTCTTTGTTTGCATCACACCAGTCACATGATCAAGAACAAGATGTGGCCACTGGCAAAAACCACGAAGAAGACGACCTGAAGTAGTTGGAGTATGACATGTCATGTGTTTTATTGTCTTATGTGAACAAACTTATTCATGTGTGATTTTAATTGTGGACATCTTAACTGTGAAATTTTTTTTTTTTTTCAACATTAGCAGAATGTCGACAGTTTTGCGCACATTTATAACGGAAATGCAAATGTTGCAACTTTGGTCTCTATCGAACCGAGTCTACTGGACTTACTTTAAAATAACAAGTGTGTAACCGGAGGAACTACCTGCACAAACATCTTCCACGAAAGTGAGAAATACAGTTTGTGGAAGCACATCAGCTTCCACATGCCGGGTTGTGTTTACAGTGCACCCGTACTTATCTTTGGCAGGCTCCTTTACACTGTCTTTGTCTTTTGGGCAGCTGTGCTTCTTGTCAGCTGCGCCCACTCGGACCCCCCCACTGTCCACCTCACAGCGGAAATGTGTGAAACGGCACCAGCGTCTACTGTACGTCTCCAACTAAAAGAGTTTTTCAGTCCTCTCAGGGTGATGTAAGAGTCAGTGAATCCGTGTGAGGCAGCTTGAACTCCTAAAAATACACTTTGACAACTTCAGACTGCTGTTAAGAAATTCCCAAGTAGTCTGAGTGTGATGTAATCTGTGATGAATGTTAATCAGCGGATCAAAAAAAAAGCTGCCTTCCACATCAGACAGATTAACCACGATTTAATCCCACCCTGACTTTCTCACCCTGGATGCATTTTGTCACTCGTCCCGCTTTACCCTTGAGATGCCCCCCAACCCCCCTCAGCCTCCCCACCTTCTTTCTTCAGGCTGGAGCAGCAGATGAAAGGAAGTCAGAGCGAGCATTAAAGGCCGTGTCTTGGCAGTCAAGTTGACCTCCAGGCTTCGCTCCTCTGCTGCATTTTAATCCACCCCCTCCGACTACTTACCTGTAAAACCCTCCATGTCTGCTCAACCCGGCGGGTGGAACAGAACAACTTTAAAGGAAGTGTCATCATTCCCTTTTTTGCTGCTTAATACAGACCTTCTTTTGTTTTGTTTTTTTATAAATATATTTTGAAATTTTACTTTAAATCTTTTATTATTCTCAGTGCTGTGCTTCGTGTTCTGTGGCAGTAGCACATGAAAAGGTCAGGGAACGGTAGCTGGAAGGTCGGAGACTTTTCGGGCTTCACTTGGCTTCAAAAGACAGTAGCTGCGTTTCTGTTAACCATAAAACTGCACAAATTAAAATTACAAAAATAAATTTGCTTAACGGAACCATATCTATTTCCGAAAAAAACTTGATAAGATGTTTTTGCACAATAGTGAGGTGTTTTTTTTTCACAACATGGAAATAGATTTACTTTTGAAAAAAAAAAATCTTAAGAAGACAACAGGTAGTGGGAGTTTGTTTTTGATTTTTTCAAAGTGCAGCTGGATCCACCAGAGCGCTCACAGCTTCACACAGTTCATAAAAAGTTGTGTCATTCCAGCATGTTGAATCCACAGCTCTAATGGAAAACGGCAGACTACAATTTCCCCAAAACTCTGCATAACTAGCCGCTCACAATTAGCCGCGGCTACTGAATTCAACGCCGACATCTCCTCTGATGGCTGACATATGATGAACGGAAGCGCTATGACTGAAATATGAATATATCTCATGTTACTATCTGTCGCTGCCATGATCTTTAATGATTTATCGCGTAAACAAGCTTATTCACGTGATTTTAATTCATTTCTTATTTAATTGGAAACACCGCAATTGTGAAATCGTGTTTTTTGTCAACATTAGCAGAGTTTTGCGTACATTTGAAACCAAAAAGCCGCTAAAGTGACAGTAGCTTAAATCAAATTTTAACAAAGTCTTTTCACAGATGAAATCCAGCCGTTCCCTAATTCCTCTCTCTCGTTCAGAGGAATCTTCCATCTTTGTTACCGCTTCATTTGCACCGTCAGACCTGGCTCCCTTAACCTCACCTGCTGCTAATCTGAAACACGTGTGGTTATCGCGTTAATTCGCCGTCAGCGTGAGGAGGTTAGTGGTAAATACATGTTTGCTATTTGTTCCACTCCTGAAACCTGTCTGCACTTCTTGGCCGGGAGACAAAGCTGTCGCTGTACGAGAGCAGCAGATGCCCTTACATGTGTCGAACAGAAGAAGAACAAGAACAACTGGATGAACTCAACATCTCTTCAAAGCACCTGTCGGGCCCCGCTGGTTGCTGGGCAACAGCTCCCCCCTCCCACCCCCTTCATTCTCTTAGTTCGTCTTTTTGCTCGTGCTTTGTGCCGAGCTAAACCCGGGTTTCTGCTTAGTGGAGAGGTTCTTCTTGCCCTCGGGGAGGGCATCATTTCATCACGCTGCGTCTGCTGTTGAGGTGTGGACAGCTTCTGCGCCGGGGCTAACTAGGTGAACTATGTCTTTTTTTTTTTTTTTGCCCCCACCCCTCGGGTTTTCTCCCTCCTCTCGTAATGATGAACAGCGAGGCGCTAACAGCCGTAAGAATTCAGGCATGGAATTATTCAAAAAGCAATTTAGTCCCAACAGTGGGAAAGAAATGGAGCCGGTGTTTGACTGAAGTGGGGCGCCGGTGGAAAACACTCACAAGGGCCATTTTACTTCATCCGGAGAATGAGTTAAATGCTGAAGCAACAGTCTTGAAAAGTCGGCCTTTTACTTCGCTCTCTATTCAATGAAGACAGAGGCAGATTTGTTTTAACAAAGCTCTGATTTTTTTTTTGTCTTCAGTTCAGATCACACCATTACTGAGTTCACATAAATAAATCAGAACCAACAAACAAAAGGTTATTTAAGTTACTTTTGCTTTTACTTTGTTTCTTGACATCAGTTTTCTGTGCTGCTCTGCCACATTTTTGTGAATTTCTTTTCTTGTGCTAATGTTTAATTTAATCAACAAAGTTTATTTGTAAAGCACATTTCAGCAACAAGGCAGGTCAAAGGGTTTTACATCATAAAATATAAAGTTGCACAACAAAATACGACTTGTGGTACTATCATTTTTGTCCAGGCTTTTTTAATTAGTTCAATTTTTGTAATGATTCTGTTGAACAAAATGTCACAAGCAATGTCTGATTTTCATTGGTCAATTTTTAGTAAATGTTTATTTATTGTTACTTTTGCCAGTTTCAGGTTATTTCAGAGATTATTTGGGACTTTTTGGTCATTAACAGAGGTGGCAACAATTTTATCCATTAGTCCAAGTCCCTCATAGAACTTCTGAGAAACTAAACTTCTTATGAACTTCTTTAAATCGTGACTTTCTTCTTCCTACTCTTCATAAAGAATTATGAAAGCATTTGCATGGTGCATAAATAATAGTCTTGTCAACAAATTCTCCCACCTACGCTGAGGATATCTGCAGAAGCTTCAGATTTACCAAGTGCTGATTGTTGCTCTTTGTGCCCAGCTTGTCTGGTGTTTTATAATTTCCCCAAAGCTTTATTCCTTGTGGAATAAAGCTTTGACTAAAATTAATGTCAACATTTCATTTTAGAAATGTTGACTAAAATGAAACCTTTTTACAGATTGGTTGTGCCAAAACCTGTATCCAACTTTTCCTGTTGTTTTCAGCTGCCTGTTTTTAAGATTCTCTCATGTTTCGTTGTCTGCTTTAGCCAAGAATCAATCCGAATCCAAGGAATGTCATTTCTTTTTACGACACGTTGCACACAGAGGCACATTCTTTCAGTAGCAGCAGAGGATGATGGAACACAGGAAAATAACCTTTAAGCAGTTCTCGGTCTTGCTAAATTAGCTGAGGGTAAGCAGTGGGAAGAAAAGAAAACTCACGGTGGATGTTAGAGATTATTACCCAGAGTGTTCCTGCTCCGTGTTCAAGTTCCAGATGCTCAGTTAACGCTGACCCGGTCGTCTCCGGTCAGATGAGGGGTTCAGCAGGTGGGAAGTGCTTGTTGATGCAGGAGCGACAAAGTTGGGAAGAATGTTCCACATGTGAAAATTGTTTGCAGTCGAACAGGGGAGAAAAAAAAAAGATGGAAAGGGAGACAAAAAACAAAAAAGATCAGAAAGGAAACCATAGAATATTCTCCTCTGCACTCACAGCAGAGACCAGGGGAGTTGAATTTTATTTGAAACAGGGATAGAGTTGTGTGTGTGTCTGTGTTCCAGATAGTTACAACTCCCTCCAAATCATCAACATTCTCATCACAATTTTTAGTCATTTATCCTCATTTTCCTTTTAATCTCCTGCAGAAACCTTAACAGTAAAATACAAATTACCTGCTTTTTTTCCAAATTAAAATCTGTAGATTTTAGTAGAAACTGCAGAATCACCTTCCATTGCAGCTGCTTTATGTCTCTACCAGCTTTGCGCAGCATTACTCTGCCACTACCATGTCTTACTTTGGTGTGTAAGTGGTGATGTGTTGCGCTTACTTCCTGTACTTTGTATATAGACAAAAAAGTAACTATATCTATTTATCTATATACATATCAGCTTTAAATCGTTATGTCGATCCCTCATCAAAAATATATCTGGAGTGTTGCTTTTATTCTTTCATGCATGTTTGAGAAACCACTGAATCTCCCATGGCAACCATTAAGCCATGCCTAAACATTTCCTCGTACAAAGCTCCACCTATTTACCCAAATCTCCACTTTAGAGCTTCAGTCTCCAGCTAGGCAGCTCCTTCAGACTAGCCACCAGCAATTAGCAAACATCTGGTGGAACTGCATGTCTGTTGAGCTTAAAATACGAGCTACTTTTCAGTCCAGCACTCTTCAGAATGGCTGTAACGGTTTAATGGAGAAGTGCTGTTGTGATGACATGTTGAAGGAGGAGTTTAAGAAAGAGCAGGAGCTTCTTAAAGAAAAATCGGCCTAATTTTAAGGTGTCAGACTCAGCTAAGCAATGTCAGAATTTCTTTTAAGTTATGTTTGATATATATGCAGCATTTTCAGAACAACTGAACATAACGGTAGCTTGATTATGCTACCTGGAAAATATGCAACACCACCTGCTTAAGATGAGAACCAGTTCAGGGTATATGAATACTTTTGCAATGGTGCTGAAGTAGTAAAGCATGTTTTATGTTTTACCACTTTACAATCCACCTCATAAAGTTAGGAGCTAAAGAAGCTGTTTATGTAACACTCCAGTACACCACTTCATTTACCAGACATGGTTAAAGCAAAACCATCCCACCAGCTTTCTGTCTGTGTTTATTCTGATAGTGAACATGTTTAAGAGGGACTCCTGGTCAACATTAACATAACATTATGAGGGTGTTAGTGTTAGCATTTGTCCTTCAAACTGCTTCAGAGTTAAAGTGTGTTTAATTTAACTTCCTTGCTGTTTATTGGTTCTTACATAACGTTACATGCCTTTGTATCGTCCTTGTCCATCTTTTCTTGTTCCTCCTCTTATTTTCTCTGTTGATCTTTCTGTTCTGAATTCTCCTTGTCCAGTTTGTTTGTTTCTCTCTGAATTTCCTTCCTTCATTTTTCCTCATTTTGTCCTGTTGACATCTCTCCTCCATGTCTTCCTCTCCCTCTCATCCCAGCCTTTCTCGCCTCTTCCTTGTCTCCCGTCATCCCTTCTTCCCCCTCCTGCCTCCAGGAAGCGTTTTATCAATGGAAACCATTCAGTTTGTGGGACTTTGGCCCAGTTAGGCCCCTCTGGCTTGTCAACAGTTGTCTTGGAGAGGCGATGCACTCGCCAGGGCTGGCTGTCCTCCTACTGTGCCTCTTTGCCCCACCCCGGCCCGTTGCTGCTGGGCTGCTTCTTCTGGCCCGAATCGGTTCGTCCAGAGCCAGCTCTGGTGCGTTTAGGGGTGTGGGTTTTTGCATGTGTGTGTTCTGGTTTGTGTGAGACGGTCAGTTTGCTGGCTTGGTCACAGCACCTAAGCTGTGTGATGTCACTGATCTGATGTCCAAAAAAACAAAAACAAACGTTGGTGGATATAAGACTGTAGGAACATTGGGTATTATTGTTTACATCTGGGAAATTTTGCGAATCTGCACAAAGCTGGAAAGCAGACGACTATTTTGCTTTCCATCCATAGCCTTGCTGCTGCAATAGAGGAATCCCAGGAACAAAAAGAAACCCAGAAATGTTTGTATTATAATTTAGTACATAGGAAAGGAAATGATAACACAGAAAAACAGTTGAAGAACAACTCAAAACTAGTCATTTTCTTCCTTCTCACTCTGTGTTGGCTATGCTGCACACAGACTCGTTGCCTTAGCGACTGACTGACAGCAGCTCCTCTAGCGTATCAGGATGCAACACCAAAATGCACAGACATTTCCCACACAAAGACCAAAACATTCAGTCCGTTACAGTATGATGTTTATTTGTGATTATTAATAAGTGATTTTGTGAACACAGCTGCGATTGATTAGCTAATTTAAACACCTGCTCTACTTATGACTCAAAAATACTTTATTGGTCCCAAAGGGAATGATCTGACAGTGTAGGTCTATGGGGCAGATTTTTAGAAAAACACCCATATTCCGCAGCATGTCTACATGTTAATTGAATCTAACTTGGAGTTCAAAGCTTTGTCCAGGAATACTTGAAGGAAATGGGAGGAAGCTAAAATCCACCACTCAACTTTTGGATTTGATTAACCTCAGCTGGGTTTAGCTATGGGTTTTGACTTGGTCGTCAAAATGCAAAAGGCTCTGATCTGAAGTGTTTTATTGGAGCTCTGGCTGAATGTTCAGGGTTGAAGGTTTAACCTCTGCCCTGGTCTGAAGTGCTTCCCAGCCTCAAACCAGTTGTTGTTTTTTCCAGTACTATCCAGGTTTTAGCTTAATTCATCTTTATCCAGCTTCCTGCTCTCTGTTACCCACATCACACTGCTGCTGCTCTGCTACATAAACTCCCAATAAAACTGAAACTTATGGTTACTGATATTTTTTTCCTCGGCCTGTTTAACATCTAATGTAAATAAAAATGCATAAAAAACTGCAATCGTCTGAACGCCCTCGACTTCTAAACTCCTTCCCTCTGTGAATTGGGTGAGGTTGAAAAGACCTCGGTGTATGTATATCATATAATTATGAGCTGCGGTGCATGTTTATAAAAAGAGTACAGTCTGAAATCTGTACTCTTGTGTAATTGTGTAATTACATATTTGCTTCTAGACAGCTGGGTATCTGTATAGATGCTGGAAATGCTATAGATACTCTAATGTAAGCCACATTTGGTGCCTATGTTGTGGGACTTTTATTTTCTCCACATAGGCACAATAGAGGAAACATTATGCAATTAAATGTGTTCATTCAATACTATATTTATACAATGTGCATGTATAACTGCACTGTAAACTCTGTGTGGTTGTGGTTGAAAAGAGAGCTTGTTGTTGCAAAAACAGACAAAGATGTAATCTTAGCTGTGAATGGGAATGGAATTGCTTCAGTCTGAGCAGGTCACATCTAGCATTGGTACCTGGTAACACTTAGCTGCTACATATAGATGTATTTATGCAAAGAGGTCATGGCACAGATCACGCCACCAAGGTTCACTCAAAGATAAGTAGACCGAACTGGTAACAATGTAGAACTATCTGGTTTCCATGCGGCTAAACGCTGAGACTGGATGTCAGTTTGTGTTGAATCAGAACTTGTCCTTCAAGAAGAGTCCAAAGTAAGATTGCTGGAGGAAAAAATGTCAGATACATAGATTGTAACCAAAATCAGCAAAAATATTAGTTTCTGAGTCCAATATCAAATTTGAATTTAATTGTGGTCCCAAAAAAAAGAGTATTGAATTAAATGGTGTGATAGTAGAATATTCCCATTGTTAAAGGTAACCTCTATGTGGATGGCAGAACCCAAAGAATCCCTCTTCCAATCCAACCTGGTGCCACGTGTTGCACACACACATACACACACACACTCAGTCATTCTTTAGGCCTTTGCTCATATCCCTAGTGGTCGTAATGCTATGCCTGATCAGTGTATATTCTGATATAAAGATGAAGCCTATAGTTTTCTCTTCACTGCGTTCTTGCTGCTGCAGGTGTGAACTCTTCCTTATCCTCCATCGCTTACAGTTTCTAAGTCAAAGTGCTCTACCTTGATGTGCTATCTTTCATCATTTTAATTAAATTTCCTGAAGAGGGCTCGGGGTGCCTCTAAATGCCGTGCTTCCATATTGATCGCGGTGAACAATAGGGAACCTGGAAGGGCTTTTAGTCTAGCTCTAAAAAAAAAAAAAAAAGAAAAAGAAAAAAAGAAAAAGTTCCAAAAAGCGGCACACATTGCAGAGCTGCCGGACTGAACTGTCACTGCACACTGAGGGGCGTTTAATCTTCATCACGGCTCATCCATCACACGCCGACAGCACAGGAGACGGCAGCCATGTTTACATGCACAGTGTTCGATTCTAAGTAGCCCAGTTACCCGACCGTGACCAATTTTTTTTTATTCTCAGGGAAAAATACTTCAGCAAATATGTAAGCTAAAATATGTAATAAAAATAACAAGGCTGGTTTTACTGGGGGAAGTTGGAGGTGTTTCTTCCTGCAGGACGTTTCATTCGGATGCACAGACACAACCTGCTGGTTTTGATCAGCAAATATAAAAAGCGTGACTTTGAAGGACCTTCGTAAGCTTCTGATTTAATTACGGGTCACAGGTAGATTTGAATGTCAATAAAACGACATGGCAATCCAGAGGTACTGACAATCACAGCTGCCATGGGAACCCTCATTAATAGCCCCCCTGGGAGCAGTTAGAGGAATCCTCTCTCTGGCAGCCAAACCCTTTCATATTTTCTGTGAAGCAGCATGCTGGAAGCTGACAGGAATATTCTAATAACTTGTTTTTTTTTCATACAAGGGAAATTCAATCCCAGAGGATCAAAGGTTCTTGTCGAGGTCCGGCACTTTAACCTGAATAGTGATTTATGAACAAAAAAAGTTGGTCCTTAAACATGGACCCTGAAACATGGTTGAAAACTGACCTGCTTATGTCCAGGGTTTCCCCCAGTTTATTATAAGCCTGGCGGCCCGCCATGCTTCACTAGTCCCCCGCCAGGCAAAGCGTTGCTAGTTTATGTTTTTAGGAAAACATTATTAAAAAAACCCAACAAAAACAAATTACTTATTTTTATTTTTAAAGCTGGATTGCAAGCATCTCTGTTGCTCTGAGCATTTTCACTGGCGGAGCAGATTTATTCCTAAAAGATCCGTTTATAATAGGTTTATATTTTATGCATGCGCATGCACGCACACACACACACACAGTCATTCTTTAGGCCGGCAGCACGTGGACCAATAACACAGCGTGTTGCCACGCGCTGTAGCTGCTTGATGAACTTCACCTCAGCGCGGATCGCACACACCTTCTTTCACTCAAACTGGACACACCGACTCACCTGTATGGATATTTACATCAACTTCCTGTGAGGAATTAAGGTAGGAGTTTAAAACTCACCACATTAGCTCTGGTTGCACAGCTAACGTGGTGCCAGGAAAAACCTATAATCTGCTTTTAAATTCAATTCAGTTCATGTATGCTGCACCAATTCACAATAAATGTGAATGATTTTCACAAAAAGAAAAGAGAAGGAAATACAATTTATAGGCAGAAATTTGAAGTTAGATCCAGTATATACTCACTGTTAAAACGCCTTCGGTTGAGGTTCACGTCCTGCTGCTCAGATGGGTTGTTGATTTTCCTGTTTAAATCAGTGGGTGGAAACAAACAAAGCAGTCTTTGCGCCGGTATCTGTCAATTCATAGAACTATATCATGCTTAATGATATAATTTGTCAAAATTGATAAATTTATAAGTCAAAAGAAACCAACTCGCAGTGAGATGAGACCCCAGCATGGAGCGCTGGCCAAAATCTGAAAGGCTGGTTTGTGAACCGAATGCCTATCATTGATTTACAGCGAGAGATCCAGAGACTTGGCAATCTTTTGGAAAAGGAGAAGGAAAAATGGCTCAAGGAGAACCAAAAACTAGTCTACATGCAAAGAGAGCTGGAGCTCTCCAAGAAAAAATGTCCAAGGAGATTGCCTGCCTGCAGGAAAGGGAGAACCTGCAGGAAACGGAGAACCGTCTGCAGAGTGAGCTGGTGCTGTGTAAGATTTCATACCAAGAGTTAAACTGTTAAGCTTTTTTTAGTTAGCGTCAACACAGTCACATTTAGCTTATGGAAAAAGTGCCAGTCACAAAAATCCCCGAAAGTGTGGCTTACAGAGAAGTGCGACGTATATAATTGCAGCATATATATATATGTATTTACATACATCTCTTTGTTTGGTTTCTATACATATTTGTATGTACGGACGTAGCAGAGGGCTGCGTCCGTAATAAATCTGCTATTAAGGACGCAGCCCTGCTACTGAAAGGCCCTCGGACTCGACTTAAGAGAACAGGAGATCAGGCTTTCTCCATTGCTGCTTCTATTCATAGGTAGATTATTCTACGGTATAATCTACCTTTCCATATTAGAAAGGTAGATTATTCTTCTTTGGCATTCTATTGAGGCCTGACACTGTAACTCTTCTGTTGTGATTTTTTTTTTAAATTTATTACTCATATTATTTTATCATATATATATATATATATATATATATATATATATATATGTTGTTGTGTTTTTTTTTGGAGTTTTTGCAGTAGTCCTTCACTTTAGTAGTTGACTCTCTGGATAACAGCCCACATGGATTCTTCCAAGAGTCAGAAGTTTATATGAGTTTATTCTTGGACGGATGGGTGGAAAATCTGAACGATGTGTCTGCTATGCCTTTTAGTTTGTAAATCGTTTGCTTCAAAAATAATGTTTGACGGGTTTTTTTTTCCCTCCAGTTCTTTTGCAATTTGCTGTCAAAAATGAAGCCTGCATGGCAATTTCCAACACGAACCTTGTAGTATTTGACTCTCCAGTGTCATTCTGCGTCATGCTTTTCTGGAAGCATCCTCCATCGAAGAGCCTGAAACGCGTCCAAGCTTCCTGCTCAGGCCTTCTACCGTCACGCTCCCTCTGGTGCTGCGTAAACTGACTTCATCAGTTCCGTCTTGACCGGGGGCAGCAAAGTTTAGCGGGACCACTCGAAATTCCACACGGGCAGCATAGAGCCACCTTTGTGTCGTGAGCCAAGCTCATTTTGGAAAAGGAATTAGTGTTTCTTCGTCCTTGGAGATTAAAAAACATTGTGCAGAAACAAGCAAATATGGGAAACCTGTGGCCTCCCAAAGGAGGATGCACAGATGGTGCCGTTAGGTTTTTCACTGATGGAACTTTCTAGGTCAGACATCTGGTGGTGGTTGGGGGGAGGGTTGGTATTCTCAGTGGGGGCTACCTGCAAACAGCTTAAGGGTCTAAAAATAAAAAGGTAGCAGTAAAAGAAGGAGTGATAAGGCTCCCTTTCTTTCTTTCTTTCTTTCTTGGTTGTTTACCTTAAACATTAGAGGGAAGGTGGTTTCTGCATGTGGAACCATTTTCCCCCATTCTTAATGACTCCTAATTTCATGGCAAATAAACTAAACAATGATGCCTTTGAGTCTTGCTTCACTTGTAAGCACTGCAAGACAAAATCGCATTCTTTTCCAGTCAAAGGCCGGCTTAAATGTTCCTTTCTTATCTACCAGTCGACCTGTAAATGCACCCCAGACTGTTTGGATTTAGTTTTTCCAGGCAGTTTGATGTCTGATTCCATCAAACTCTTTAAGACCGCAGTGTTTGACTTTTCATAAAAATCTGGGGGGTTTTTCTACATATTTGTTAAAACGGTAATCATGTCGTGACAGTGCAATATGTGACAGATAATCTATCAAAATAAAATCAAACTTCTCCTTGTGGTTCTATTGCAGGCTGCATAAATACATCGCTCCTGATCAAAAACAACCAATCAGAGCTTGGAGGAGGGTCCTAGTGCTGTCAATCAATCTCAAGCATATGCTGCTCAACATGCTAATTGGATTAGTCATTAGTTAATCTGCTAATAACAGAGAAACAATTTATCGTTACAGAAAAACAGTTTATCTGCCGTCATCTGTGGCTCAGCTAACTAGCTTAGCATTCACAACAAGGAAACAAGCTGTAGCTCATATACGAAAAAAGAAGGAGAATGCATGTCACGTTCTGCTTTAATGTTTGTAGTTTCCTTCATTTAAACAGGATGGATTCAACTACAGTTTTCCTCAACTGGAATCCACTCAAAAGACCGAGGAGTTATCTTCATTTATCTCCTATTTATTTATCAGTTTTCTTTTACATTTGGTCCCAAAGTAGGTAAAACCCTTTAAAAAGCTCAAAAAGAAGATAAATATTTCTAACCTGTATTATTTAAGTTTACATAAAATAATTTTACTCAGACTGCAAGTAAAAAATAAGACTAAGTAAACCACCATGAATCAACCCAGAAAAGTGCTTAAAGTAAAAAAAAATAATTAAAGTTTTTAAACTTTAAAAATGCAACATTTCACAATTACTTATTCATACTAATAATACATTTCAAGTTATTATTTTATCTAATTTACATTATTTAATGTTTGTCAAATCCATCAGTTAAAAATTATGATGCAAAACTCATTCCAACCATTAAAATCACTCATTAATATGCCAAACATTGACAAGATTTTAATAACTACATTATAATTAAGTTCAAACAGCATACAGGTGTTAATGAGCAACGTCAGTGTACAGTCTAGCCGGTGGCTAAATTAAAGCTAATCCATCCAGCAGTGATTGTTTACAGTAATAATAAAGTCTCTGTTATCGGCTGCTTTTCTACTTCTTTGTAGATGTATCCAGCTCTACACAGACCCACCACACCAGCAGACCGCGGCTGAAAAGTGACACCAAACTCCCAGTTGCTTCGTGTTACTTTTGTCTGGCGCTTCTGATATTTCCATCATTGTCCGTCCCTCTTTATGGTCCGTGTAGTACAACCACTGGTCCGCCATGTTTTCTTCTGATGGTCCACGAGCAAGTGCATGTCTTTTCCCTTCTTTTTTTTCTTTCTCTGTTTTTCTGTCTTCTTCTGATTTGACAGATTATCTGTTTAATATTATATTGTCAGGACCAGTGATGTCAGTAACTAACCCATGTTATTTTATGAGCTTGAATCTCCTGGTAAATAATTTATTTAGCTTCTGTAAATCCAAATTCATGTTGGAGTTGTAGGTTAACGTTGAGTCGCTGTAGGACGCTGGATTCAGGTCCATCAACAATTTGCACCAATCTATAGAAACCCCATGTTCCTGTCTGTTTGTGGTCAGACACAAAGCATGTGGGGTAATAGTAACAGCTCATGGGTTACTATGACCTGTAACCCATAGCTCATAGTAACTATGGGTAGTTACTACCCATAGTAACTAGTATGGTTACTATGGTTAGTAGCCAGGTAGTAACCTGGCTACTAACATAGTAGCCAGGTTATATGGCTGGTTACATCCAGCCATATAACCTGTATGGCTGGATAGGTTATATTTAGTTTATTTAGCTTTTTTAATTTTATTTTTTTTAGCATGAAAGTCCCACTGAATAAACATATTTTCTGTCCGTGACTCGGCACTGAGCTAGCTGCTAACAAAATTAGCGCTCTGAGGACAACCACGCAAGGGCATAAAAGTAATATATCTTACCTTACATATGATTGCTTGTCTTTCTAAGTAGCTGTCCAATAAAATATCTAAAATACAATTTAAATAATGCAATTGTTTCCTGTTAGAAAGTGGTGCTGCAAACTCTAGCATTGTTAGTTTCCGCAGCTCCTGCTTTTAGAGATTATTGATCCACTTTTCTCCTTTTTTCAGTAATTTTTTAAAAATTAACTCCCTTGTGACCAACTACCTTCGAAACACACACAAAAAAATGTTTTTCTTTCTCTCTATTTGAACTGTTGGAGTTACGGGTCAGGGTTTACCAGGAGGACAGACCCGAATTCTTAGAAAGTGACAATAGTGCAAGTAATGCATCTAATAACATTTTAATTATAGTTCAATTTAGTTTATTTATATAGTGGCAATAGTCAAAAAATTTTAATCTTGAGGCGCTAAGCGAGAAAACACCACTTATACACAGAAAATCGACAGTAATGTAAGATAATTTGACTCGATTGGCAGATTAAGGTACTTAAAAATAACCTTTAAGCAGATATCAGACATGCTTCTTAATGAGCTTCAATTTCTTCATTGAGATTATTATTCATCTGTGACTTTCTAATCTAAATGTCCTGCCTTTCGGTAGTTGCAAACAGAAAATCAGACCTTAACATTCAGAGTTACAAAAAGAGAGTTATAAAGTTGGCCTTCTGTCACCTGAAGAACATTTCCAGGATTAGAGGACTAATGAGAAACTCATCTATGTGTTTATCATTTATCTCATTGATTAGTTCAACAGTATCCTCACAGGTCTGCCTAAAAAAAATCAATCTCTGCTGCTGGCCTTCTGACTAAAACCAGGAAGATAGAGCGCATCACCCAGTTCTAAAGTCCTTTCATTGAGAGAATAGACATTAAAATACTGTTAGTTTATAAATCACTGAGCGGCTTAGCAACACAACACATTAAAGATCTGCTACTGTTTTATCGGCTAGAACCAGAACCAAACATGGAGAAGCAGCATTAAGCTTCTACACACCACAAATCTGGAACAAACTACCAGAAAACTGCAAAACAGCTGAAACACTGAGATCCCTTAAATCAAAGCTAAAAACTCACCTGCTTAGAGCTGCCTTTGATTAGTAGCAACTAGAACATTGAATATATTTGATGTGTATGTGCTTGATGATTTTGATGATGGTATTTGACAAAATGTAATGTTTATCGCTTGCTTCATAATTGATGACTGTACGATGTTTTCATGATGTAAAAGCACTTTGAACTGCCTTGTTGCTGAAATGTGCTACAAAAATAAACTTAATTCGAATTTATTTGATCTATTGTAGTGAAGAAGAAGGTTATAATCTGGAAGGATCACTCTACAATCAGAAACCAAGAAAAAAATAATTACATTTGTCTTCAAACTAATCAGATGTTTTAGAGTTGATTTTCTAGAAACAAACAGCTGATCCAGTTGTGACTGACAGGAGAAGAACCTTGATATTTAGGAGCCCAGTGTAACAGACATACCTCCGCTGGTCTCCAACTATCATCAGGTCTATTCCTGCAGCCGTTCTCCAAGGAGCTCCCAAAGCCAGATAGCTACACACACACACACACACCTGTTCCTGGATATCACTCCTCCACACGGCTGTCTCGACGGAGCGCAGTTAATCGCTGATTTGGCACACTTACAGTGACAACATACCGAGGTCCAGTTTCAGCAGCCCAGCGCCCCACACATAAGAAAACACGCTTTCATTCTTGTCCTCACTCACACACGGCGGGGACATTTCACTTTACAGACAGACTCGCACACAAACGCTCGCTCAAAAAACAGAAATAGCTTCTTTCAGTCACACAACAGTCGTGCAACGGCCATGGAGGACGTCCACATCTGACTCTCATCTGACTGCTGATTCACCAAAAAAACCTGCCTTTTCAAAGTCGGCCTGAAATGTACAATTATTGCAGTCTGGCGACAGCTTGTATATGCTGGAACGCTCAGGGTTTTGTGGCTTTTGCCTAAATGGGAAACAATTAAAGAGGCTTTTGGCAGCGCATGAAGCTAGACAGATTAAAAATGGCTGAGCTTTTCAGAGGGAGAGGCCTGTGTCGAGTCATGGGAATCCGTAAACTTTATACTTCAACGTTCAATCGGTTTGTATTTGTGTGTAGCAAGAGGTAGTTTTTCATGTTTAAACGAGGAGCGCCTTGAAAAAGTGTTTATTTCCATTGAATTTGCTCACGTTTTGCCACGTTACGACGAGAAGGAAACTTCCACATGAGCCAAACTGGGTTTCAAGCTGCTGTCGAAGGAAACACCCGAGAAATACAGCAAAACAAAACAAAAACAAACAAAAAAAAAACAAACAAAAAAAATTAAATCAAATTCATTTTATATACATGAAAATGTGTATTTTAAAAAAAGAGAGGTATGAGTAATCAATATCAAGATTACAGTTGTGTTCAGTTTTATGACGATTAATTAAACTTTGCTGCTAATTGTGAATCCATATCAACTTCCTAAAATAATGACTTAAGGAATTTTTTTTTGCCAAAAATATGAGCAAAAAAAATAAAATAAAATCACCACCTCTTTCTTTCTAAAAGATAATTCAGGCAACAAAAACCCTTTGGCCATTATCTTAGGATTTGTAAAAATAGTGTTCAGATCTTTTCATTCACTCGTTCGCTCATCATTCATGAACTGGCAGGTCCCGACACTGAGGGGTCACCCGACCCACCGTAACAGAACCATGAGAGGTAATGATTACGTAACGAGTCGGACACAGCGATGTGATGCAACGTAAAGACAGCTGCAGGCGCAGCAGGAGGATGGATGGTCCACAGCCAGGAGAGAAGACATATAGAGAACGACACACTACAACGACCCTTTAACAAACATGAAATGGATTTGAACAGACTGCACCCTGTTTCATACACCTGTGAATGTGTGTGTGTGTGTTTCAGGGATTTTACCTGGGTTAAAAATGTGCAAGGAATTGCTGAGAACTGAATGCATAATTGCATTAATTAAAAAAAGGCCAAACAAAATAACAAAATACTATAATAGCAGTCTCCCGTGGCAACCACTCAGTTGTATAAAATACCTGGGTGAAACTTGCCCCGCCTTCAAGGACAAAGCTTCTCCTTCAGACTAGCCGACAGCAATTAGCAAACACCTTGTGGTGCTGCATATCAGCTGAGCTTGTTGTAAGAGCTACTTCTAAAAGCAATGCTGGTAAAAACTTTGTTAAAGGGTTAATAAAGGAGCCATGTCGAGATGACTTCCTGGAGGTGGAGCTTCAGAAAGAGCAAGTGTCCCTTAAAGGGACAGAGACACAATTTGAAGGTGTTGAAATTGTGCAGTAAAATTTCTTTCAAGTCATATTTGACATAAATAGCGTTTTACTAACAACTGGAGATTACCTGATTGTGCTATAAATGGCGCTATATGAATGGAAAACACATGACACTATCTTTTTAACTTGCAGAGGGTAGGTGCAAGTCAAAGTGCAAAGGGTCAGGGGTCATGGAGACTTTGATGTGACTTGCCTTCTTTAGTAATGCCCATATTTTCTCTCCATCACCTCCTCCTGTTCAGCTGAGAGGAGGCTACAGCAGATAGCTGCAGCTAGAAGAAAGGGAAGTGGGCAGAAGGAGAACAGAGGAGAAAAAAGGAGGTATCGCAGAGGGGGCGTAGGTGTGTGTGTTTGGGGGGGTCTGGGTGTGTGGAAAGCAGCCACTGCAGCAAACACCTCTGAAACAGAAACAGCCATTTAGCGGCGAAAACAAGTTCCCCTCACAAGACGACTATGAATGGGGCACTTCAGCCGGCCGAGGAAGTTCCATCGAGGGGCAGGATGTTCTCCTCAGGACGCTCTTGAGGCGGGACGCGGGCCAAAAGTGTGTTTACATAGACCCGTCTCTCTCTCTCCCTCTGTCACCGTCCAGCTTTGCCCTCCTTCTCTGGCCGAGTAGAAAAGAAGGAAGAGAGAGAGAGAGAGAAAAGGAGCAAACTCTCCCCTGCCTGCTTTGCCCACTCCATCCCCTCCTACCAGGCGTTTACAGAGCCGCAGCCAGCCAGGCGGCGAGGGAGGGCGTGGAGCTGTGCTCAGCAAACAAAGACAGAGAGGCAAAGACTCTCTGTGATTAAAGAGCAGTTAAGATGCTATGAGAGACTAATTTGTTCTCTGTGTGACTGAAAACAAAACCAAATCTGGGGCTTACGCTTCCTGCACTAGCTTAAAGTGAAATGCTAGGTACTTAGCACTACAACAAAACTCCTTTCTCTTTCTAAATCCTTTACACAAACTGTGATGTGATAACATTTTCTTTATCCGTTCTACATGCTTTTTAGATTAAAACACATACACACATGCACGTACACGCCCACACACACACACACCAAGCTGCTTCTGCTCACCAGCATCATGGAGACTTAAGAGCACAGCAGACAGGTCAGGGATGAGTTCGTCTGAAGCAGCGCTAGCTTAGGAAATAATATTCAGAGTTGTGAACGTCTCACAGAACTCTGCCTCATCGTCTGTCTCAACGGTTCAGATAAAAGTATGTGTATGTTTTAGAACCCCAATTAAGAATTTGTAGAAAAACATCAAAACTGGTGTTCACAAATAAAGAAAAGATTTGAGACGGAGTTTCACCTTCCAACTGTCTGTCTCCCAAGAATATTTTAGCTGTAATTTTCTTTATTGCAGTTTTGACCACCATGATGTCTTCTGTTTCTTATTTCTCCTCCGTCTGCGACCTATTTTCATAGATATGTATTTTTTGTAACCCAACCACGAACAGTTAAACAAGAGTAAAAAAAATCTTAATCTAGGAAGCACAAAACATCAAAAATGAATGCATAGTGGTAAAATAAGAGCTATGAAACTGTATTTACTACTACATGTTGGGATATGTCTGCAGTGCAGTCATGTTCAATAAATTAAAACATGCATCTCAAATTGTCTCTTTTGTTAGATTAAAAGTACCTTTTGAAAACAATAACCTTAATTAAAAAGTAGGTATCACATATATAGTTTTCGTTAAACTCATATTTCTGTTTGTAACTATAGTTTTTTATTGCTTTGATCCAATATTCTCATTTCAAATGTTATGGTTTCATTAGTTATAATTGAAAAATCATTATAACTAAAAAAACCCCAAAAAGCTTTCAAACATCTGTGTTTAATCTATATGTGTTTCACTTGGTGCTAAAGTTGGTCAAAGAAATTGAATTTTAAATAATATTCCAATTTATTGAATGGGACAGATATGGAACATGTTGGATTTAGAAATATTGACACGTTTTATAAATCTCAGAATTTCAGTAAGGATTTAAACTCTTTAGCAACACAGAGAAGAAGCTACTGTTTGTTATGCTAACCATTCTAACAGTGTTAATTGATAATAAAAAGCCACTAAGGACTGTTTCAAATGCCAATTCTGTATTTATTTAGTCTTTGCTTTAACATAATTATTGCTCCTCATCTAAATAATTATTAACCACTTACTACAGGAACACTAAAAAGCAATTTTTAGATGTGGCTGTCATATCAGTTTATGTGTAAAATCTCAAGGACAAATCAGAACTAGCTAGCATTATTATAAGCAGGACAAAGCTTCACAAATAACATCTTCAGTCGCTATAGCAACATGATTCCCTCCAGAATCACGTTGAATTCAAAGGCAAACAGAGTCATTGTCTTCAATCAGGACATAAACGTAGAAACCCAATAAATGAATAAACACATTACATCACCCCATAGAGATTTATTGAGTTTACGTTTCAAGTCTGGTGGAAAGTTATTTTCTGTTCTCCTCACTGCATCAAAGACTTTGACCAGGAATTTGTCACATCCTTTTCTTTTTTTTTCATTCATTTTTTTTCCATTCTGAATGTAAAATCTGAATGCAACATTATATTGTAAATACTCCCCAGAAAAAACCCAACCAAGACTTGCTGCGATCCGCTCAAACCAACAGTTTGTGTGGAGCAAAAACAAACCGTGTTACGACACAGCCAAGACATAACAAACAGGAACAAACCGACTAACATTTGCTCTCTGCGGTGTTTTGGTTCCAGTTCATTTCGAAATTCTTCCAAACTTCGGGATCGCAAAGTTTGCCAGTTTTGTTTTTTTGCCAACAGAGCAGTTAGTGTTTGCTCTTGCAAATCCACAGCGACAGAAACAGGGCTGACAGAAAGTTCTGTTGTAACGTGTTTATTCAGAACCGGCTTTGACAGCAGAGTTTGTCAGGCGCAGAGAAAAAGAGGGAGACTCAAAGATGTTGTGAAATGGTTCTTTTTTTCTTGCTCTCCCATGTGGGGGGAAATGTCTGCCCCAGAGGGATTGTTGTTATGGTGGAATGTTGCACCGAGAGAAAAAGATGAAGACTGAAGCAAACAAGCTGTGAATGCAGACGGAATAATCAAATAATGCCAGCGAGTTTCACCGTTCTGTTAGAAATCTAAATACAAAGCGGAAAGACATAACAAAAAAAACCAAAAAAAACCCCGAAACCGAGATAAACTGAATCAAAATGACAAAACAGCTCATAGAGACATTAATATTTTCTCATGTACTTAAAACCGTGTTTCACACTACAGACCAACCCAAACCTGACTGCTGAATACCGCTAAATCCTTTCTGCATTCGAGGCGCCATGATGGATGTCGGAAGTGAAAGACGGGAGAATTGATCAGAGCGACTGAAATTGTTTTCCCAAGTTGTTTTTGCCATTTTATTCGTGGCTTCTATTTGTTCCAGTCCAGTTAATTTGTCTGTGAACGTAACACCTGGTTGGGACTCACAGACGGCGGGATTTACAAAACTTTGAAATAGCTAGCTTAGAAACCGACCCGTACCTCCTCCCTCTTAACGTGTTGATTAAATTACCAACTTTACCTGAATTCACACCACATCATATATATCACTATGTCATAAACGGCGTTGCCCCTCAAACCGGAGCAGCCTTAAAAACGTACAGAAGACGAGTATGGAGGAATTTGAGTTATGGCAGGTACATTTCCCCACAGAGAGACGCTAACCAGTTTTTTCGTATATGCTAGGCTACACGTTGGTGGGGCACTGTTTCCATGGTTACTGAAGGTTAGACACATACTTTCGCGATAATGCGACATTTGATATATTTCTAATAACGCTTACTTATAAAGTATTTGAACGTTAATCTTCTTACTTTGTGTAACGGATGGTATAAATGAGTTTCCTGAAGTCATTCAGCCAGGCTTCACAATGGGATATTTTATTCTAGGGAACAATGTTGTCTACATTTTCTTCCAAATTCAACAAAAGTGAACAAAAAATAAATCAACCTCCTCACAAAAATCATAACAAACTAAAAACAAGAGGAGAAAACCGCCACCTGGTGGCCACAACAACACAGTACAGTGAGACAGAGTTAAATAAACAGAAATAAAAAGTATAACTTAAAATAAAAACACATACCTGGGGGAGAAGAGTAAAAACAAATGAATCTTCTCGTCACCTCCCTGCACTTCAGCCCTAAACATAGAAATAAAAAGTGTTCAAACGACCTATGCTGGACCGGCAGACTGCGGGACATATTCGCGCCAAAAGAAAAATGACAATAAAACTGTCCACTAAACCCACAATGATGGTCAAAACTGCAAAATAACAGACTAACAAACAATAATAAACAAAATAAGCTAGAGACCTCAACATAAACAACAACATCTATACAGAAAACAAACATATCGCAGCAGCGAACTTTCCTCTGACTTACCCAGAGCAGCGCGGAACAACGCTGAAGAAAAAGGGGGAAGCGGAGGAGCTACGGAAGCCCAGGAGACACAAATGAGGCAGAGCGCAGAAAGGCGACCCCAGCAGGCAAAAACAACAAAACAACAATTCAAAATAACTGAATAAGATAAAATTCACAAATTCTCAATATAGAATTAATTATAAATATTCATTTAAAAAAGTACATCTGTAATTCTGTTACACTTGTAAAAAGTGGTCGCTGTAAATCCGCCATTACACTGAGGGCTGCAAGTCATTATGATTGACGGCTTCTATCCATCGCCGCCATCTTTCCTCCTTAAAGCTTATTAATAAAATGACAAGTTCGGTTTTTATCCATGTCTGTTTGTGCAGCCGACCGCGCAGCAACTTATGACCTTTTTTTTAAAGTGAAATGAACCAGATAAAAGCGACATTAGGCTACCACAGCTGTTGATTTTACAGGAGCACATAGATTGTTGACGTCCGTCATGGCGGAGCGGGTGGAGTCGCGTGCAAAGGGTCAATATAAAAATAGACAAAGAGCTGCGTGACAACTGACATTAAACAGTCAAAAAACAAACTTCAAGAATCCGTCTTTCAATTTCCCTCTTCCATCCTCTCCTGATTATTATGTGGCTGAACACAACAGAGGATGAATAAATCAGTGAGAGCAGAGATCACAGAGCTCTGCTGAAAATCTGGGCTTTGTTTGTCCAAAAGGAATGAAAAACTGTTTATTTTTTTAAGCATTTATAGTAAAAAAAAAAAAAAAAAGCAACCAACTCTGCCACATAAGAGGCTTGTGGCAGAAAATGATGTTTTTCATAAAGGGAGTGTTTGGAGTTTGTAAGTGTGGCTCTGTGGAGAAGCTATGAGCAATGAATATCTTACCCGACCTGACCTGATTCTGTTTGACTTTTTTTTTCAAACAGAAAAATGTGCTGCAGCCTCTGTGATACAGTGGCAAAAAAAGAAATTACAAGATTGTTCCTATTTGTAGATCAAAAAATATTTACCTTCATTAGGTATTAGTTTTCTGTTAAACTCATATAAAGCATATTTTGGGTCATGTTAATTGACACATTTAGAGACCAGAAAAGGTGGGAGCTCCTACTGATGATGCCTTTCATGTCAAAATAAGACGTCAGTTCAATTCAGTTTATTTATATAGCACCAATTCACAACACGTCATGTCAAGGCACTTTACAAAAAAGTTGATTCGATCCAATATGACCTCCTGACCAAACGTTCTCATATGAATAATGGTTTAGGAAAGAATGGAAATGTTACTGACCCAACACTCATAGAGCAAAACACTTGTAAGTTGGACTTAATGCTCTTGTGGCGCCCCCTGTTGGAGCAGGGACCAACTCTGCTGCTTAGTTCACTTGTTCTTCTGGCTGGCTGCAGTTTATGAAACAGTTTGCATGAATTACTATATTGTTTAAAACATTGGAAACAGTCTGACGTGCTTTAGACGTCAAGAGAGTTCACACAGTTAAAATATTTACTGCTGGTAACTCTGAAGAGAACACTTCTTGAAAAAGACTTCAGCAATGAAGTTTAAACAATTCTTATTAAATATTTGACTAACTTTTGATGGGAGTATCCCTATTTAAAAGGATTAAAGTAATTCTCCAGAATGAATTTTGTGACGAGACAGAGGGAAATATTCTTTTAATTTCATTTTAATGCAGAGAAAACAACGTAAGTCACAAAAAGTACCTTTGATATGTAATGAAATGCATTTATTTCCAATTCTGCTGCATAAATAAAACTATGTACTTGGAGTCAGTTCTAATGTTAGTAAGCTATGTCAATTCATTTCCATTAAACAAACAAAACAAAACAAATATATATATATATATATATAAATCACAACAAAAAAGGAAGTGAGGCATGTCTTTAAATTTGCTACCAGAACAGAAAAAAAATCAATTTCAAAAGAGATCTAACAAAGAGAAGAAGGGCATTCAAAGATAAAATAATAATAAAAAAACAAAACAAATGAAACTAAACCAGAAGGAAAGCTTTTTAAGGACTGAACAAAGTTCCAACTCTACATCACAATTCTCTTCTTCTGGCTCTTAAAAACAGAGAAGCAAACAGCTCTGAATAAAATACTCTCACCATAGGGAAAGCTTTTACCCAACATGGAAGAATAAATAAGAACAAAACACCACCTGTTTCATTATATCCATCCGTTCTTTACAGAAGTGCTTTTTTGTATGTTTGGCTCACTTAATAATATTAATAACATTAGTGAACAAACCAGGTCGATTAGCCCTAGAATGCATCCTTTAAGATCTACATTTTTTCAAACATTTTAATTTTTTTTAAACACATTTATACATTCATAATGTGATGAAAAAAAAGTCAATCAATCCCCTTTTGCTAAATCATGTAATCGAGGCACGACTGTGATAACACAAAAAGCATCTCCTATAAGAGCTTTCACTGAACTAGTTTTTTTTTTTCCTGACAGAATTTTGGTGCCAATAGCAAAAAAAACAACAAAAAACAATCAGAACAATTTGGACATTGTAGCAAAATTACAGTCTCCAATTTGTATTTTAAGTTCTTCAAATATTAAAACTACTTAAGGAAGTACTGGCGCTGACTTGTCGGTGACTCCAGCTGGTTTCTGATTGCACAGTAACCGGTTCCACTTAGCAGCGAGTAAATCTGCGAACCCTTCAATGCCACGTAAAAGTCCTTTCCCGTCTGTGACTTTGCAAACGTTTCAGACTGAATGCTTTTTAACTTTATTGAGGGATCAGTTAAAAAAAAAAAAAAAAAGAAAAAAAAACGAGAAAGAAAGCCTCACTATTAAGAAAACCCATTTTGTAATTCTCGTCCTAATACTTCTGGCCACCTACATTCACCGGCGCAGGATTTGGTTCAGAGATCGGATAAAGTCAGGCTTTTAAGACTAAATTTGGCACTTTTTGCAACACAATCGAAGGACATACACAAAATATACGTTTGATTTTACTGCTGTGTGGTCTGAGTCACACAACAAGCCTTCATTTCATTCAGTAATAACACTATAGAGAGGCAATAAAATGGGCAGTTTTTGCTCAATCAACTAGAAAACCCACCCATTTATTTACCCCTTAAGCTAAACCTTTACCTGTGAGCATTAGCAGCGTTGACCTTATGACCTTTGAATGTTCTGTGAATAAAACCCTGCGAGGCACATTTTAAATTAAAAATAGATTTATGACATTGCACTCACTGGAACGTGGATGCTTTTATGTAATGGTTAGCTACTGCAAAATATTTAAGGGCTTTGACTGTATCCTACCAGGACTACACTGAATGAAAACCCTTTTCTGGTTATTGCTGTAAAACCTGCAGGAAACAGAATTATACAACCCATGTCAGTCACTGTATTTGAGTAAACTACGTAGAACGTCAACAGTTAAGTCTAATCTGAAGTAAAGAAGGAGTAGTGTGGCCAGAGGTTAGCTGAAAGCTAGCCCTGTTAGCTAAACAGGGTTAGCTAAACTTATTTAACTAACCCTTAAAAAGATAAACAAAGTCATTTATTTCTTTTAGAGATGCACCGATCGTCTAGTGACCGGTACCGACAGTGCTTTCATCACGTTTTTTTATTTGAAGTGTTGCCTTGGAAGAAGGTTTATGGACCTGCAAAATTCAACAAAAGTGTTTATGCTAGCTTGAGGTGGTTTTCTGGCTTTTCCATACAAAAGTTAACACAAAAAAGGGAGAGGGAAACACATTTGCCAAATAAGTTCTGATGAAGCTCGACTGGTTCATTTTTTACACTTTTTAGTAATTTTTTTAACGCATATCAATCTGAGCTAAACAAGGTCCTTATGTAACAAAAGCCATAAAAACCAATTTTAGACGTTAAAACTTCCACTTTTAGACCAACTGCACATCAGTTTTTGTTTTATAATTGTTCATAGCTCTTAAATTGTGATTTGGCAGGTCAGGGTTATGAAACAAAACAGGACTGGAAATTGGGCCAAAACATTCTGATCGGTGCATCTCTAATTTCTTTGTCCTTTAAAAACAGATTGAGGTTCTCAGAAGGCTCTTGTGATTCACAGCTTGGAGTAAAAAGAAAGCACGCCTGCTGTAAATGTTAAAGTTTTCCATAGTGTACGTATGTTGGGTTTTCAGAGCGTTTTTAAGGCCTAGTTCACATGTAGCCAGATATTTTGGAAAACAAAAGCATTTCCAAAGCGTTTTGGCCTTCCATCCACACATAAACTCAGTTTCATATCACCAAAAGCAATTCTAAGAACTCAGACCAGATCAGATTTGACAAGACAAGAAATAATTGTGTGTGCATATGGGAAAACGGAAATTTGGGGTTCCATTACAGACTGCGATAAATAATGTGCTAAAATATCCACATATTTGTTCTGATATGATTCACTATTGACATCAACTTTAAAACTAGTACAACCTACAAACCTGGCAAGACAAATGAACGTCCTGATGCCACGTTTAATTCCAAATAGGAAGTAGTGGTCGTTTTGAAGCAATCTGATTGGCTGATACAGGTCTTAGCTTTGTGCTACGCTGCCCCCTATGGGTTCGGCATGTTGAAACCAACTTTCAGTAGCGTATTTGTGCAGGTTCTTGTGGATGAAAACTTCTGAAAACGATCCCGATCGTACGATATTTTTTAAATTGGTTTTCATAAAACACCCGGCTACGTGTGGACAAGGTGCAAGCTTGAACAAACCCTAAAACTCTGATCACATCTTTGTTTAATAAATAACTTGATGGAATCTGCCGTGAGTATATTTGCAAGGTCAGATTTACGTACTTTTTAAAGTCATATTCATGCTTTAAAACTGTAGGATTGACAGAAGGTGCACTTTATTTTGAGAATGACGGTCTGTGTGAAAGGTCTCTGTGATGCGCTGCAATTTCTTGCCCAGCAAGAGTTCATCATTCTTTCCTTAGTGCAAATGCCAACATATGAAACCAGAAGTAGAACTCAGCAGAACCCAGCAGCACCTCCAGGTGGCGCTCCGGAGTCACAGGTCAACGTCCGGCTGTCGCACTACACTCGCTCTCAGAAACGTCATCTCCTGCCATACATTCTCATTTCTCTGTTTCAGACAGTAAACAAACTAACGAAAAAAAAGGTGGATAAAAAAAAAAAACATCTGCCAGTTTGTGACAAAATCATTTCTGCTGCAAAATAAGTTACAAAAAGTCAAAATAAAAATCTTTGTGTACAGTACTAAAATACCTAAACCTAGAAGTTTTCAAACTTAAGAATCGCATGTTAAGTCTATAAATACCTTTACAAATATACATGTTAATTATTCAAATAAAACTTTTTTCTGCAACACCCCAAAAAAAAAATAAAATTCAATGTTTTGAACGCATAGACAGTGTCTTCCATCCTCAAATAAACTTTTTTTTTAAATGTATTTTTTTTCTGTTTTTGTCTTTTACATACATGGCTGTGGGCAGCGATATGATACATATTTGCATTTATATATTTACAATAAATCACTTTCTAGATATAGAAAAAAAGAAACAAAACGTCCTCCAAGTGGCGCTGTTCTTATTACTGAAAGGCCCTGAAATCTGCCTCACGTCACCAGGAATTTTGTTCAGAGACGATAAAAAAAACAAAAACAAAAAACAAAAAAAACAGTTCTTAAGATGAAAAAAAAAAACAAAAAACATTAACACTGAGGAAACCTGCTGCAGCTGGAAGTCTTCGCCTCTCAGAGCTTCTCCTCTGAGTTCTGCTGGAAACTTCTTCCTGGATTCTGTTCATGAGGGAGCATTCTTGTTGTGATTTGCGCAGATCTAGAGGAGATAGATCCGCACCACTACTTGGTCACCTTCAAAATGCCCTTCACGTCCTCCGCGTACGATTTCTGAATTCAGTCCTAGGAGGTTTAAATCCCAGGAGGCACGGAATGGTTTCACCACACGACCGTTTGTAGCAAAAGACTGGCCAGAGTATAAAAATAGAATTTCATTCCTGAAAAGAACGCAAACAGCCAAAAAAACTAAACAAAAACAAAAACAAAAAAATCCTTCAATGTTCAAAGTGTCTGTTGGGGGGAAATCGTAGGAGAAAAGCCTGGAGAGTTTAAGACGAGCTGCAGGAGTATTGCGGGAAGTCTTAATTTCCATAATCTTGAGGAGTCTTGATTCGCTGAGAGGTGATTATTTGTCACAGAGTGTGAGCGGGGGTCGCGACCTCCGCAGCCGGGCTCTTATGTCCGTATGACGGCGTTGCTGGGAGGCTGTTTGGGAAGACAGGGCTCGTCGGGCAGCGAGTCGTGGGCGAACACGGAGTCGTCTCCGGAGGAGCAGGTGCTGTTGGAGTCCTGGCAGGTCGGGGAGTACTGCTCGAACGGCACCGACAGGTCCAGGTACTCCTGTCAGAGGAAGGGTCAAAGGTTACCTGTGGTCAGCTGTCTCCTCTGAGCTCACATGAATACAGGAAAATCACATTCTGCATCTAGAGAACCGCTCAGATTTCAACACATCTAAATTCCATTCACCGTGTTTCCACTGAACATAAAATTGCTCAAGTTGAAATGATGAAAATAAATTGAAAAACATCAATTGAAAAACAAACAAACATGTTTTTGAATAAGATGTTTTTACACTTGGGTGAGGTGGCTTTTCAGCTGTGTGAAAACAGATGTATTTTGCAAAAGCAGCAATGTTTTCACATCACGAGTCACATGATCATCAGTCGGCTGTTACTACTGGAAGAAACAACAAACAGGAAGTAGCAGGAGGATGATGGTGTGTTTTTTTTTGGCCAATGTGCAACGGTATTTTTTGTTTCATCCAACAGTTTGAACACATTTGAAGCATTTTTAAGCCAATATAACAACAGCGTATGGGAAACAATTAGGGTCACTAACTCTGTCCTTCATGTCAAAACCTTAATCTAAGAATTCTGATGGGTTTTCTCAGAACTGAATGCATGAAAGAATGTGAAAATCCATCTTGTTACAGAAAGTTAGTTCTCCTCCTTCACATCTCACATCTCTGTACCCAAGGATGGTGGATCCCAGTTTGCCACCTGCTCTAATGCCTGGATTCTGAGATTAAACTGGGAATTCTGAAAAAATAGTTGAAATTCAGAAAAAAACCCAACCAAACAAAAAAACCAAACAAACAAAAAAACAAAAACAAAATTGGGATATAGAGATAGGGGTCATAACTCTGAGATTAAATTTGGAATTTTGAGATCAAAGTCAGAATTCAGAAGTTAGACATAATTTTGTGAGTAAACTATTAATTCTGAGGAAAAAAAAGAACTTTGGGGAAAAAGTCATAATTCTAAGACCAAAGTTGGAATTGTAGAAAAAAAGTTTAAATTCAGAAAAAAAATAATAAAAATATTGGCATATAGAGATTAGGGTCATAATTCTGAGATAAAGTTAGGAATGTTGAGAAAAAAACTTGAGATTTAATTCTGTGAAACAATGGAATACAGAGATGGAAGTCATAATTTTGAGATGACAGAAGATATAATTCTGAGACTAAACTCTTAATTCTGAGAGAAATAAAATCAGAATTCTGATTTTATTTGGCAGAATTTTAAGGGGAAAAACCACACAGCAGCCCTAAACCTCTTCTGTAAGTTCTTTTATGTAAATTCACTAAAACTTTATGACAAAATGTACATTTGTTTAGCAGAACAATACTGTTCACTTCAAAACCAAAAGCAACCATGGAGCCATTTTTACAGCTGCCCCCCCCTGCCATAACCCTCAACATTCCCACCGTTTATCATGAAGAGAAATAAAGCCAACATTCTGACTCACATCAGTGGAGGTCATGGACAGAATCCGGTCCAGGTCTTCCACCAGCTGTCTGAAGGTGGGCCTCTGAGACGGGATGGCGTGCCAGCACTCCCTCATGATCATGTACCTGAAAGGTCAAAGGTCAAAGCCACCCACCCCCATTACTCTGCAGCCAATCAAGTCAAGTTACCCAAAACGCAAACATCCATTGGTCTGGACTAAACGAGGGTTCGGTTCACTCACAGCTCATGTGTGCAGTTGGCAGGTTTGTCCATCCGGTGTCCTTCTTTCAACAGCTTGAAGAGTTCCTCCACTGGGATCCCCGGGTACGGCGACCCTCCCAGGGTGAAGATCTCCCATAACAAAACCCCGTAAGACCACCTGAACAAAAACACACAGACAAAAACAAAACACTGATCAGAGGATGTGTATCGGAGCCAGGCGTGGACAGGCGGAAATGTTTTCTATCAAATTCTCTTCCAGCTGTATACGTTACAAAGTAATGCAGCGCTACCCCTCCCCCACCTGTTGCTGTCAAGCTTCCTCACAGACATGACATGAATTCAGCTGTTAGGAAATATGTCAGCTCATGAAATGCATGAAACATGACAAACCAAAAGAGAAACAAGATAGAAATAAGTATTAGTTATTCAAATCTCAAGTTTTACTTATTGGACCAAAACCAACGTGTTAAAAATAGATGAACAATGGTAATGCTGTACACTGTTAGCAGAAACAGTCAAAGCTCACAAAGAAAAAAGCTTTTCTTTCTCCGTATGTTTCAGGGAGACAATTAATAATCCTAAATAATCATAACTCAGTTAAAACAGCTTGGTACTCTAGTTAGTTTGTGAATGCAAAAAAAAAAAAAAAGGAATCAAACAGACAAACAGATCAGGAACATAAAACCAAAGATAGTTTGAGTTTGTCTTGTTCTCCAGCCGGACGCCAACACAGATAAACTGCTAGTTACAGAAATAAAATCATCCTCTAGTAAAGTGAGAATACAGCAGGTTCAAGTTTTCCTCTAAAGTCGTCTGTATATAAAATACTAATCTGTAAAAACTCATTAAGTCAGTGATCTAGTAGCTGACATTACAGATATCACTCAGTGAAAATGGGTCGTTTTCCAGCTGTGAACTGATCTACATTTCTACCCAGTTTTCTGCCATATATATTTTTTAATATGCTATATTATCTTATTCTAAAAGAGAATCAGAGACTTCCTACCAGGAACCAACCCTGACCTGGACTCTACTGTGAACAGGAGAGTGTGTATTGACAGCCTGAACATTTCCATCCCAGCTGCAGTCCAAACCAAGCCATCATCTCACTCCCTTTCTCTCTCTGTGGCAGCAGCTTCAGAAAACTGCTGGTTCACTCCCAAATGGTTAAAAAAAACAAAACAAAACAAAAAAACAGAAGGGGGCATCACATAATGGGCAGTCAATTAACCGGGTGTAGCATTGTTGAGCGGTTCATCCTGTGAATCACAATAAGACCCCCTCCTCACTTTAATCTAATTATCTACGCTCCAATCTGCAGGGCGGAGAACGGCCGAGCCGACTGGTCCACCTCCTGAATGAACAAAACATTCAGAAAATGGCTTCGACTGACCCCATCTGTGGGCCTGATCTCATTCTTCTCTTAATTTTCGTTCATTTCTTCAGTTTCAGTTGAATTTTAAAACCGCGGCCACATTCAAAAAGCTGCAGTGCTTGTTTTTTTTATTTTCAATGCGTTCCAGTCGGAATCAGTCAAAATCGTCACGTCAAGAAGTCAGGACTGGAAAAGTTCCTCTCTAGATGCAGACAACATATTCAACAGCTGCATTTCGACTGACCATGAATTACCATAAACAGCAATTTAGATAAAAGGTTTTTGAACTAGAATGATTTGGTTTTTCAGTTGTATCAAAATTTGTCTATTTCGCAAAACTGGAATGGAAACTTTTTTCACAACAAACAAGTCACATGATCAACAGCTGGATGTGACTGCTGGCGGAAATGTTGAAGACGACAGAATGATGATGCATTATGTCTTTCAATTATCGCGTAGAAAAACATATTCTGCTGTTATTTTAATTGGTGGTGTTATTTAAGTGTCTTATTGTGTCTAATTGTGTTTGCCATTAAAATGTTGACAAAGTTTTGTAATGGAAATGTAGCTACTGACATCCACAGGAAAAATGAACTTAATGTTTACAAATAGAACGTAATTATTTTAATTTAATATGCTTTGCAGATCGTGTCAAAAAAGTTTGCCAATTTTTAAATTTTCTTTTAATGAATTTTAGGAAATGTTTTCAGTCAGCGGCTTAAAACCAATAACAATGCAGGGATAAAATCATGGACCTCCTTTAAAGTATGTGGATATGGGGGACGTCTGCGATAGCTGCTACATGTTAGCACTGAGATGCTATTTTAGCCTTGAATACTGATAGGCTAACTCCTTTTAGATCAACTTGAACATGACTATAGTACAGCATCCAATCAGATTATTTTGGAGGCAGAAATTAAATGAACCCCAAAGGGCAAAGAGAATCAGCTTTGTTGTCCGTTGCCGTTAGCTGAAGTTGCTTGTGTGTCAGATTTACAGCCGTATCAGAAACACAGGAATAGAGAAGATCCGCTCTGAACTTCTGTATGTAGAAAACAAGAAAAAGCGAGTAATTGAATTTAAATTTGTTTATAATGAATTAAAATTAATGTGTTAAAGTCTTGATTTTTCTTTCTGGGAATCAGCAGGTGGAAGCTTCACAAACACTGGAGATCAGAAATCAGCCACAAATCTTCAACTGACGGATCTCCGAGTAAAATAATTACTTTCATGGGACTAATAGTGGGAAGAGCTTCCCAAGGATTAAACATCTTTATCTTGACTTAAAGTCTTACATTTATTCAAACTCATATAAAACATCCTGCTGAGACTGCACAGCAGTAAAAACTAAAATATGACTAAACATTTTGCAACTGTGATCATGCCGATCATTTGTTCTTTACAGTTTGGAGTTTTTGACAGCTTAATTTGAATGTTTAGAACCGTGGCCCTATCAGACCGAAAGCCAAACAGTGGAAGGCCCTCCGCGGTGTGAAGAGGATAAACTGGCTCAGAGTGACTACTGTATAAAGGCAGGCGAAGATTTGGAGTCTGTAATCCAGATCTGCTGAAATAACAGAGCAGGCCGGTTCTCCCCTCGGCCCGTTCCCAGTCTGCAGTGATCACACGGCCCCGCAGCGCTGACAGGGGCCCCTGTTTGGCTTGGACGGCTGTGCTGGGGACACAGCGTCTGGCTGTGGATGGCTGGGGGGAAGGCTGCTGGAGCTACTGCAAGATACATCTCCTTGGTGACCTCCCCGTCTGACAGGCCGCCGGCTTTAGATCAGAGGTGACGCAAACGCAGCCGGACGGGGAGAAAGGTGTGTATCTCTGAGAAAAACACACAACCTGAGGGAACACCTTGGCTTTCTAATCTCGACGTTTTTGATTGAGCCTCATAAAATAACATTAACCATAGAATTGCACAGCTTGAAAATACAAAAGTATTGCTTAATGGAAATACAGCAAACTTTTTTTTTGCTCTAGCATGAGGTAGTTTTTCATCTGTATTGAAATGGATGCATTTTTCAGAACTGAAATGGAAACTACTTATTCACGTCACCCGAGTCACATGATCAACAACCAGATGTTGTTACTGGAGGAAATGATGGAGACGACGATAGAAAGTAGTTGGAGGATGACGGCGCAGCAAGTTTTTTTTAATGACTTATCGTCTGAACTAACTTATTCACGTGAGATTTTAATAGTGTTTCTTATTTACTGGAAACTCCGCACTGCAAAATTGTGTGTCATGAGTCACATGAGCAACAGCCGGATGTTGCTACTGGTGGAAACGACAAAGAAGACGACAGGTAGTGGTAGGAGGATGATGGTTTGTTTTTGATTTTTTCAGACAAAGTGCATTTTGCTCCAGCAGAAATCTCACAGCATCACAGTTCATAAAAAATTGTGTGTTATTCTAACATGTTTAATCCACAACACTTCTGGAAAATCAGCGGCTACAATTTTCCCAAAACGCAGCATACATAGCTGCTCCTAAATATAAGGAACTGGTCGTCTCAATCTGTTTACATCCGTCGCTGCTATGATTTTTAATGATTTATTGCATGAACAAGCTCATTCACATGTGATTTTAATTTAATTTGTTATTTAGTAGAAACACTGTAATTGCAAAATTGTGTATTTTTGACATAAGCAGCACATCGACTAAGATTTGCACACATGGAAACGGAGCTAACAAAATGCTGGGACTCCAGCGTCGTTTTGGAGAGTTAGGAACAAACTCCACCAGAAAAGATTCCTAACTGAGGGCTGGTTGACAGCATACTGGAGATATTTGGCACGGGAACCCATCGGTTTAAGTCCTGCGCTTGACGCTAACATGCTCAGTCACCACATTTCAACAGCCGCATTCCTCCCATGTACACATCAGCGGACAGCCGCCATGAGATAGTCAGCTTGCGGAAACTCACACGTCGCTCTGGTGCGTGTAGACCCGGTCGAACAGAGCCTCCGGAGCCATCCATTTCACGGGCAGACGACCCTGGAGCAAAACAAGTACAACAGAAACGCTTTGGTCAGCAGAACCTTTCTGTACGGATCAGACAGGAAAAACGCAACGCTATCACACAATGTTTAACCATCTCCTGCCTCCGCTGCGCGCTCCATCACAGCCAGAGCAGCACAGTGGAGACATTCAGCAGCTCATATTTAGATTCAGACTGGAGTGATTTGCTGGTTTTCAAAAAATGTTATTTTAATTCTTCATCTTAAAGTGATTTTTTTATATATGCAATCACAAACCTTCATAATACTATTAGGATTATTTGTGTATAATATCGTGGATGCACCGATTGCAGTTCTCTACAATCACCAACCTTTACAAAGCATGACCTGCTGATTTTGGCTGATACCAATTTTTTTTTTTTGTCTGAAAAAATTGCTAAGTTGCAAATTAGGGCAACTATTGTCGAAAAGATCAATGGATAAGATCGATTTCACGTGAAATTATTGGACCATCTGGTCCAATTTATTGATGCCCCCTACAAAATAGTAAAGTAGTGGAAGGAATGTTTCTTTCTACAAATAGACAAAAACATACATGCAGAAATGAGTATAAGGTACTAAATGAAATGAGGCCCAACATGAAATATCTCGGATTTATTGCTGCAATTAAATAAAAAAACCAAACACGCGACATAAATGCACGTTTTCCTTGCTGTCCTGAGATTACCCCCCAACATTTCAGACAAAGTATTGATGTCATGAAACTCACATTTGTGGTCTTTTTGTAGTAGTCTATGTTGTGCACGTCTCTGGCGAGACCGAAGTCGGCTATTTTCATGACATTGTCCTCCGTCACCAGAACGTTTCTGGCTGCCAGATCTCTGTGGATACACTGCAAGGGGAAAATATGACAAACTCAGGTTAGCTTTACATACAGGCACGTGGATAACAAAAACATTTTTGCTGCAAGATGACCAAGCAGTACAAATTTAAATGGAGAAGAAATAAGTTTTTCCATTTCCTGAAAAATTCAGGTTTTGGGAATATGAGATTTCTGTTTGACAGCAAAAACTTTAGAGTTTTCCACTCTGGTCTGTCATGAAGAGATTGGAGTTAATCTTAGAGTTAAGGTAAAGATCAACATGTGCAAATTGCTAATATAAGGCAACGTTCACACAGCAGATCTCGACGCTAAGCTCGGACTTTTTTTTGTTGAAATCTGGTGTTTATGCTACTAATTGAATGTGACTGCAGTCAGATTTCTGTGTGAACGGTTTACGACCAACATGTGTAGAAGAAGGTAGACATCACACAGCAGAGCGTCATTTACAGGAGTAATAACTTCAAGTTCATAACTCTAATTTTCAACCATTGTTTATGTCTGGATTTGCCGCTTCTGGATTCTTCTGGTGCCGAGTTTTGACGCATGTCTCACATCAGTGACATAACGGTCGGATAAAATGCGACGTGACTGTCCTAACTACAGAAAACTCCCGAATAATTTTCCAAATTACTATGGAAGTGGGACAATCTGGACTTTTTCATGGTGAAAAAGATCCGCATCAGGTTGTTCAGTCTGCCGTGAAAAAGCTGGATATGGGTCTGCTGTGTGAACCAAGTCTAAGATACTGAAAACTGTTTAAAACGTCAAGTCGAAATCACTCTTCCTTCATTTTCAGTAACACAATGTTTTACAGCCAAACCAGAAAAGAACATTTTATTTTTTAAAAAAAATGCAAATAAATTGAAGCTGAAAGTTAAAATCTTGGTAACAAATCTCTGATCGGTGCAACTTTACTTCCTGCCTTTAACAGAAAATGCTGCATTATTAAAAGTCTAAACCTTTTCCTGGTAATTATCTAAAACAATTTAAATTGTAATCACTTCATTGCTATAAAACAAAAACTTATACATTTACAAAAGAAGATATAGAATGTATCTTTTTATCTGTGTGTCTGTCTCTATCCTTGTGTATTTAGGCTTTAGGAGATGTGACCTTCTGTGAAGCCAGGTACTCCATGCCTCGGGCGACCTGATAGGCACAGGACACCAGGTCTTTAAAGGTGAGCTGCTCATCAGGGATTTTGCAGGTGTCAAAGGAATAATCCATGCCAGGAGGACGGCGCGCCCTGAGGTACTCCCTCAGGTTCCCTTTGGAGGCGTACTCCACCAGGACGTACAGAGGACCTGGTGGGACAGAGAGCATTGCTTTAAAGATTCATTTTGATTCTCCTTTCATCTTCTCTTCCTCCGTCTCTGAGGCTCACCGTCCTGTGTGCACGCTCCCAGCAGGTTGATGATGTTTTTGTGTTTGCCTATCATCTTCATCATCTCCATCTCTGACACCAAGTCTGACAGATCTTTATCTGTTGCATCGTCTGAGGGGGAAAAGGCAAAGCCAAATCAGAAACCGTGCTGATTTCTTTGGGATTATCAAAAGAGGGAGAATGTAATTTGGGTAACCTTTCAGCATCTTCACAGCGACGGTGAGAGGCTTGTTAGGCTTCTCCTTGTCGATGCCGACTGCCTCTGCCATGACCACCTGACCGAAGCAGCCCTCTCCCAGAGGTTTACCCAGGGTCAACCTAAAAACAAAAACGCTTTTAATCTTTAGACTCTCCACTATGGCGGGTTTTAGGTAAACTGATTTTGAGGTTGTAACATGACAAAATATCAAGAAGTTCACAGGGTCTGAATATCCTCATGGTCACAGTTTGTGCCGACTGCTCCTCTCTTACCTTGTGCGAGGAAACTCCCATTTGGGGTCAGAGGGCAGCTCCAGCTCTGAGACGTTGGCCAGCATGGGCCCGTCGCTGGACGACAGCCGAGCGATCCGAACCAGAGGCGTGTTGGAGTTCATGGAGGAGTTAGAATCCAAGGAAACCTGCTTGGGTGCAAAGAAAAAATTATTTGTTATAGTCTCTGAAAACAACATGGTGAAATCTGCTTTACAAGGAGACAGACGGAAAGGAGAAATACTATATTGTTCACTTTGGATCAAACTAGATTTGTTAAAGAAACAGAAATTATTAATCTCGTAAACCAATGACATGACAGCTGAGACTACAAATGCCATCCTCAGAGGAGTAATACTTCCTTTGTAAATTTTAGATACTTGAGTATTGCCTGTATTAAAAAGAATCCCTAAACTTTGAATTCAGTGAATTAGATATGGGCCTTTAAGTTTTATATAAAGTGCAATGCAAAACATGTATTCATAAAAAAAAGAAGAAAGTCTGGGCCTCCCAAATAAATTGGCGCCCTGGGCTACTGCCCCTATCAGCACATTCTAAAGCCTGGCCCAGACTGCTGGACATGACTTTTGCAGCCTGAGGTTGTGTGCAGGATGAAGCCGTGGCTGAAAGGGTTTGGAGCCTGGACATCCATCTATCAGTGACCTCCAGCTCCAGGTCCGTGGTTCTGCCTCTGAGTGAGAGGGTGCGGGGGGCTCCACATCCTCCCACCATCTATCTACCCGCAGGGCGGAGCCCGGGGCCCATTCCTGCTTTTTTGATGGATATGTTGGTGTGAGTCTGCTCGTTCTGCCTCTCTAGCCCTGCAACACCAAGTCTACTTACAACAAGTCATGACTGTAAGAAAATGAGGAGTATGAAGTTAAGCCGAAAAAAAAAAAAATAAAAATCTCCAACCCCAATTTGAAAAGCATAAAAGTAATATCTGACAGAACATGCCTGGGGGTTTACAAGAGATTTACTTTGAGTTATGAAAGAGAGAGGAGAAAACTGGGAGATTAGCCTCCCAAAATTGAAGCAGAGATTATAGAAAAATGCAATAAGAACTTTCCCTCCGCTACCTTATAAGACCATGAAGGTGGAAAAAATTAGAGCAGAATTACAGGCTGCTATATGAGGATGTACTGGACTCCAGCAAGACTTAATTATGTCCCCAAAAGACAATGGTTACAGCTAAACACTCGGCTTTGTTGTTTTCCACGAACTGATTCGTGACGTCCAAGCTTGTGCTTCTAGAAGTATGCAACCTTTCAATTACAAAGCTGGACGGCTGGACCCAAAACAGCCTCAGAGTCGCTTTCCCCAGCAAACAGAGTCCAGCAGGTAAACAAAGCAGTCAGACTAGGTGTTTATATGAGTGGAAACGTTCAGATTTTAAACATTCTCTTGAATTCATGAATAGAGAATAAACAACCAAGTTAAATCTGCCGAAAAAATGAAATAATTTCAAGGCTACTCTTCGTTCCACCTTGTTTTGAGCCAGTTACTCTCATATCAACCAAAATGTTAAAAGAGTTGCTGCAAATTTGAACTCCATCTTGTTTTCTAAGCAACTCCAGCAGAAAAAGACAAAAAAAAAAAAAAAAAAAAGAGAGAAAAGGCTCGTCCAACTGCAGGTTGTGGTGAAGCAGCTGCTCCACTTTGTGTTTCTCTGAACAGTTGAGTGTGAGAGGGAGAGAGTGTGTTGTTACACTCACAGTGAAATCTAAAACTGACACTGACAGTCAGAGGAGGGCATAAATATCCCTGCACTGAATCTGCTCCAAGATAAATGTGAACACATGTCAGCAGAGTGATGCCTTACAGTATCCCAGCAGGACAAGGGGAAGATCCATGACAGACAGGTGTGTGATGCCCCGCTCACTTCATTTGTGCCCTATGTAGGATTTTGTACTTTGACTTTTTCACATTTTGTCACTTGTGATGAACCGATATGAAAATTAGTGATGATATCATTCAATATTATCATGAATATCAGACAAGTTTTATTTGTTGGACCAGTACTAATGCGTTAAAAAATGACTAACAGCCAATACTAATGTTGTTGCCGATGTATTTTGCTACATGACGATGCATCATCACATTACAAACCCAAAATTATTTATTTGGGTTTTTATGCAATACACCAAAATAAAGCAAAATAGAGCATCCATCCAATTGCCATGGTGAATATTGAGCAAACTTTTAAAATGTCACATGGAAGAAGAAAATTAGCCATGTCTCCATCTACCTGTTTGGAGCAAATCAACCAGGCTACAACAAAGGGTAATTTTGTCAGATGTTGATGTTATGCATGGCTACAAAATCAGGAAGTCGCGGTTGCAACTAGCATGGACCACACATCTCTGAACAATGGAGAGAGGTTTTCAGGAATGTGTTGCCATTGGAGAAGTTGTCATTGTTCTGTCATGTCAGCTAGCATCGGCGATGTAACATGCTGTCTGGAGACGTAGAGAAAGAATGGAAATTCTTATGATTATAACAGAGGGAACAGCGAGACAAATGTTGGTTACGTCAAAACTTATTCAGTAAATGTGTTTCCTTCTCTTCTTTAGTGCGCCAACTATTTTAGAAAAGTGAAAAACTACCTCAAGCTAGTGTAAAGACTTCTGTGCAAAATTGGAGAAGTTATTTTGAATTTTGTTCTCACCTTTTCTAATGTGGTACTTCAAAATGTGCAGAAAAACATTGATTGTCTTTGTGTAATTAACTCGGTTTTGAGGCTAAAAGATTGCATGTTTAAAACTTGATCAGATATGTTCCATACAGAGCGGAGACTGGACTTTTATCTTACGCTTTTATCATACCAAAGAAACTGGTTTTGACATTTTGTAAGAAAAAACAACCATTAGTTCCATCTGTCAAATGACAGCTGGAGGAAATGGTAAGGTCTTATTCATAAGCAAATTGAAGCAAATCAATAAGACTAGGCAACCACTTCAACAAATATTGGGAACTAATTGAAGATGGTTTGACTTGATTGTTGGTGAGGTAATATTACCGTTTGTCAAGAAACAAATAACTGTTATTATTTATGGGTATCAGATTAAATGTGGTGGAACATACATGAATGCCATGTGTTTACCTTTTGTTTGATGTCATAAAATCTCAATGAATGAATACTTTTGCAAGTTGCCATGAACTGAATCTGGACTGAATTCTGCTGGAGTTGGAAAGTTTTTCTTCCCCCTCCACTTCATTTTCACCCTGATTATCCGGATCAAATCGGGTCAGCTGGGTGTTTTAGCACCCAAACCGACAGGAGAGAAAAGGAAGGGAAAGCATTGTGCAAATCTTGTATCTACTTTCTGTTACCTGTCTCTTGAGGGGGAACTTGGACAGTTTCTGCACAGGCGGCGTGGGGAGAGTCTTCTGCGTGGTCATCCTCATGCGGCAGAGGAAGACAATGACCACGGCGAAGACGAAGAGCACGCAGCCCGTCAGGTAGATGAGGATGTCGGCGTAGTAGTCATCTTTGCCCGAGTTCACTGCTTCCGAAGTGAGGAGGCCGAGAAACATCAAAGGCACAGTTTAGCTTTTTATTAGCAGCACAAACACACCAGACACTTATTTCTGCGCAATAAAGACACATGCATCACTTTAATTTCAGAGCTGCGGCAAGTAATTGTAGCCGTTTCCAAAAATGGAGGCAATTAGAGTTTTTGACATCAAGCATAAGGGATGTTTTACACTGTCTCTTAGCCTTAAGATGTCTGAACAGATGATTTAAAGTGATCAAAGAGCAGCAGAGGCGTTTAATTTCATGCCTCATCGTTTCAAATGAAGACATAATAACACGTGCTAAACAAATTCAAATTGCTGGTAATGATCCACTAAAATGCGCAGTAATCAGATTTACAGACACTGCACCGTATGAATACTTCTGTATGAGAGGAAGATGAAAGAGACGAACAAGAATCAACAAGAGAGGCTGTGTGGTGAAGAGGAATATACCTGGAAGCACCGTCAGCCAAGCGGAGTGGTAAGCAAAGCCGATAGAGTTCCCCGCCAGACAAGTGTACTCGCCCGCATCCTCAAAAGTTACATTGGTCAAGAAGAGAACCTCTAGCTCCTTATCTGTTGTGTTAATACCGGCCGTCTGTGGGGGAGGGAGAGGGGAACAGAGATGGAGCAGAAGGATGGAGAGAGGAGATTCCATGAGCCCAAAAAGTTTTATTAAAATAAACACCAAACACCTGAAGAAGAGCAGAGGGCCGAGGAGTCAGCTTTGCCACCACCAACAGCTGAAAATACCAAAAAGCACCGTTACCCAGCTGTGCTCATCTCAACAGAATGAATGTTTTTCTTTAATGTGTGTGTGTATGTGTGTGTATGTGGGGGGTAATGCCAACTTTAAATTAGAAAGACATTTGAAGAAATGTGCATTTCACAGCATCATTTATTTCTATAAGGCAGTGGTGGGCACACTTCCACTAATGCGCTAGTAACAGAGCTAATTTTACTTTTGGCGCTTTAGCTAACTTTGAAAACATTTAGTGCCCTTAGCATTCCCTAAATTAAAGTGCTAATTTGCTTGGCTGTTTAGTAAACATTGAGTTGAATAAAGTTTGACATTTATGTTGTAGTTTTGGTCAATGGCACACATTGTGAGAATCAACATGGTTGAATTTAGCTCATTAGCATTAGTTTCCGCTACATACTGTGTTGGTATAGCACTTTAGTGCTAGCAGAACTAATATTTATGATTAGTGTTTTAGGGTTAGCGCAACTAACTTTTTAATTTGCGCTGCCCACCACTGGTGTAAGGTAAAGGTGGAAGTATCTGTGACCAGCTGACAACAAAACTTTTAACGTGATAAATTTAACAGGATAAAGTTGTAATAGCGGCTTGTGATTTTAAACTGAGCCACTAAAAATGCTCTCATTGTCCATTCCCCATTTTGCCAGGACTATAGCTGCATAGAAATCCCCAAATTTGCAACCACATTTCATTGATATATATATAAAATATATTTAATATTGTTAAATTTGAAGCAATTATAACAATCATCACTGAAAGGACAATTCAAGTTTTCTGAAGTGCATGAAGGTTATACATCTTACCTGCTGTGAGATAACTTTCTGTGGTTTCATTTTGTACAAATTCAGACACATTTTTTGAACCTTTAAAAGTGTGTTTTGAACAGATGTTTGCATGTTTATTTACTGAAAATAGAAACTAGAGGAGGTTTGTCCCCATTTATCTGACTTCTAACTTACTACACTGTTCCCATGGGGACATATGGTGGTAGCAGCATCATTCTGTGGGGTCCAAGCAACTTGTCTATTAAGTAAGAACTACAGGCAGAAAATGCTGTTTTACACCGATAATCAGTCGTGTATCACCTCCTACCTCTACTCTGTTTTACTGTCTCAATTTATGTTCAGATATGTATAAGTAAATCAATTTTGTGTTTTTTTTTTTAAATAAAACTTCTCAATAATAATCTTGAAAACTTAGTTTGATACACTGCGCTTTTAGCAAACAGCATTATGAGTACATAAATAAATAAAAACACTTCAATTATGATTTTTCCTACTTTGACTAATGCTACAGCAACAAGGAGCAGTCAAAAGTGCCTCAGTAATGAGCGCCGCTATCACAGCCCCGTGCTGCATACTCTGATATAAAGGCCATTAATATTGCGGGAGAATGCCCTCCATGGGAAATCAATAGCAATCTTTGTGTTTGAGGGAGGCTTGGTCAGTGAGGTTTTAGATTTATGGCACATTTGTGTGTGAGAGTGAGACTTTTGAAGCCATGGCAGCAATTAAGAACGCAATGTTGTGTCTGCTATTGATCAGGGTCAACATGGCGCTCAGAGTTAAAATGAATGATAGCTACTCACTAGCAAGATGTGATTACTTGAACCCAGTAGAGGAATGCGTGTGTGTGTGTTTGTGTGTGTGTTTGTCCTATTAGCAAGTCAAGCAGACCCACAACCAAGAGGAACCCTGCAGGCAGCGGAGAGCGTCAGACGCGGTGAAGGCGGTTCCTGCTAGCAGCTCAGTATTTACCTGGTTTGTGCACCATTAGCCAGAAAGCTTTTTCCGACATGCCTACAAAGTTTGAGGCACGACACCAGTACTTCCCGGCGTCATTCTCTGTCACGTTGGACAGTTTCAGAATACTTCGAGCCACGGTGTGTTTACTGACATTACTCTGCGAAGGGAAAATTGAGAGGCACAGTGAGGCCTTGGAAAGTCTTGGAAGAACATAGTAGCTGCGTTTCCATTGACCATATAATTGTGCAATTTGACATGTCGAAAATAAAATGTCGCTTGGTGGAAACAGGTTAATTTGGGAAAAAAACAACTATTTTTTCAATAAAATGTTTTGGTGGAAGGATGAGGTGGTTATTTATTTCACAAAACATTTTTCTCCATCACACGAGTCACAACAACTGAATGTTGCCACTGGCGCAAACTACGAAGAAGATGATGGCAGGAAGTTGTTGGTTTTAAATGTTTTTATGAACTGTGATTTTAAAAGACTAATACAATCAACTAACTTAATTCACATGTGAGTTCCATAGCATTTCTTATTTAATGGAAACACTGCAATTATGAAATAGCATTTTTTCGAAGTCTGTGAAGCCTTCAGTAGCTGCGTTTGCCTCAACCACAAAATTACACAAACTGAAATTATGAAAATAAATTTACTTAGTGGAAATGCTGCAAATTAGACAAAGAAACTCATTTTTCAATAAAAAGTTTTGGCAAACAGTGAGATGGTTTTCAGTCGAAATTGGTTTACTTAGCAAAACTGCAATGGAAACACTTTTTTCTGCATCACAAGAGTCACATAATCAACAACTGGATGTTGCCACTGGCAAAAACCACAAAGAAGATGATGACAGGAAGCAGTTGGAGGATGATGGCACTGAATGTTTTTTAATGACTTACTAAGTGAACAAAATTATTCACATGTGATTTTAATTGTGCTTCTTACTTAATGGTAACAACCCAATTGCGAAACTGTGTTTTTTTTTTGGACAAAGTTTTGCATACATTTCTAATGGAAACGCAGCTACTGTAAAAAAAACAACAACAAAAAAACAGCAGCAGCTCAAGAAAATCTCATGTTTTCTATTCATATATGAGCTGAGTTGACTGTACAGTAGAAATAAAAGTGCATTTCACTTGCAGTCTTAAGAACTGACGTGTGAACATCTCTGGTGTTAAATCTCTTATGCATCTGTGAATGCATACCAACTACTAGCTGCCCAGATGGGCCTAAATTATTAAACAGCACATAAAAGGAAAGCAAATCAGATTTTAATGTAGCTAAATGAACATCCAGTGTTTGACTCCTCTTTTTCGCCTCGATGTTAAGTCTTTTTCCAGGCACCAAAGATCAATCCCCCCCCCCCCCAAAAAAAAAAAAAAGAACAACAACAACAACAAAAAACAAACAGTGAAAGAGACACTCCTCCCACCTCGAGCTGTGTTTAAATGCCACACATGAGAGAGAGCATATCATGTCTGAATGAGCTGTGGTGAGTCCTCACTGAGAGGCACACACAAGTTTCTGTAAATACTGTTTCAATTATACGGCGGTCGAAAATAGAGCCTGGAGCCTCAGTCTGGGCCGACGGAGCCGTTCCCCCCCACTCCTCCTCCCCTTCACACTCCGTCTCTCTGCCCATTCATCTCCCCATTTCATCTTGTTTTTTTTAAAATTAAAGTCATCGGTTTTTCACACACTCTCCCAGAGTCTGCTGGATGCTTTATATCCAACATGTCTTACACTGCATTTTTTTTCTATTAAAATTTAAAACAATTAAGTTGCTGTGCTAAAACGGATGGTGAAAGAGCTGGTTAGCTGCAATCATGGTTGAATAAAGGGAGGATAAAAAGACCAGGTGGGATAAGCAGCTTGCTAAATAAATCCAGAATCCAAAGCGCCTAACAGCTATTAGTGGATATTTATTCTATGCATTTGTTTTCATACCAAAATCAAAATAGCATTAAGACATACAATGCTCCTAACTGTAATAAATAATTTCAGCTGCTTTAGGAATAATTGTTGCTGTTCTGTTTTAAATGATAGCAATGAAATCATGGTACAAGTTTTTGCTTAAAATTACAAAAATTAGTTTTAATACAATGAAAGAATATCATTTTTAACCAATTTCATCCTGTGAGAACACGTAAAATGCAAAAATGAAGCATAAAAAAAAGAAAAAGAAAAAAAAGAAAAAAAGGTGCAACAATTGCATTTTTCTGGCCGATCCCCATTAGCGACATTTAAAACATCTGACCTCTAAACACCGATTTTGGCAGATTTTTTTGTCTGAAATGTTGCTAAAGTTGCTGAACTGGTAACAGTAGGGTGACTATTAACTTTTCTTTCACATAGAACATACTCCTCCATCATTTCTTGTTTTCTCAAACCTCCAGTCGGTTGTAGCAGACGGTGTCTTTTACTGAGCCGGGTTCTGGTTCTGCTGGAGGTTTCTTCCTGTTGAAGGGGAGGTTTTCCTCTCTACTGTTGCCACATGCTCAGCATGAGGGATTGCTGAAAAGTCAACAACCCAACACAAGCGATTGTTTACTGTCGCTACATCTTCAGCAATGAGTGAATGTGGAAAGTTTTATTTGAAAAATAAACTGAATTTACTGTACTGTTTGAAATGATGGTTTTTTGTAAAGGCGTCTCGAGACGACATTTTTTGAGAATCGTCGCTATGCAAATAAACTGAATTGAATTGATAAAATTTCACCCCGTCTCTGTCTTGTAAAAAATCCCCCCATAATTAGTGTTTTGGCGACCTGTTGTGCTGTTATGACAAATTCCTTAGAGGAATTGTAGGTGAGACAATTTTTTTTGACACATAAGCAGGATAATAGATGACTGCAGCCGAAGAAAGTCTTTCCGTCTTTAATGTTGCTGTTTTTCTTTTTTCGTGTCGTTGCAGAAAGATGTATGAAGACAGATCCAGGGAAAACAGCCCCGTGACCTTCCTTCCCTCTTATTCCTTCCTTCCATTCTCTGTTTCTATCTCCAACTCTTTGGTCTTAATACCCCTTTTTTGCCTCCTTTTTTTTCTCACACAAGCCTTCATCTAACCCCGGCACTCTGTCACACGTTCTCTCTCTCTCTCCCTGCTGACTTTGCCCTTCCTTCGGTTCCCCCACTCATTTTTTCCATGGCTTTTTTTGGGTGCCTCTTTGCTCTCTCATTCTCTCCTCCTCCTCAAACCACGCGACGCAGCACATCTGACGGCAGCGGCGGTTAGCTGAGCCCGTCTCCCTCCCTGCGTTTGCCGCCACCACAGCAGTTAACTTAGTCCAAACCAGATGTTTGTTTTTATTCCTTCTCTCCAGAGGGACAAGAAAAGAAAAAAAAAAAAAAGCTTGAGGGTGCAAAAGCCCTGTTGGTTTGCGATGGGAGTATTCCCCTCGTCAACCAGAAAACATAAAAAAAAAAAAAAAAAAAAAAAAAAAAAAAAAAAAAAAAAAAAAAAAAAAAAAAACAATGTTAATGGTGGATTCCAGGTGAAGTTGCTTCTTTCAGTAGCTGTGTTTTCATTAAACATAAAAATTGTCCAACTTGAAAGTAGGAAATCACATTTGATTAATGAAAACATGCCAATTTTGACAAAATGTATGTTTTTGTTAAAAAAATTTGATACTATGATGAAATGTTTTTTTTTTGGGCATATCAAAATTGGATTACTTCACAAAACTGCAATGGAAACACTTTTTTCAGATGTTACAACTGGTGGAAACGTCGAAGAAAACATCAGGAAGTAGCATGAGGATCATAGTTTGTTTTTGGGGTTTTTTCTCACAGTATCACAGTTCATAAAAAGTTGTGTGTCATTCCAACTTGGGCTGATTTGTTGGCGCCGATTTCCATCATTTTGGGAGATCGGTGATCGGACTACACTTACATGTGAAGCCGATCTTATCCACTATTTTATCAGTTAACTATAGTCACTGTTACCAACTCAGCAACTTTCATGCTATATTTAGCAGCATTTCAGACAAAAAACATTGATAAACATGATGTCGGCCATCGGCAGGTCTGGCTTTTTAAAGATCAGTAATCCACTATTGGCCAGAAAACTGTAATCGGTACAGCCCTAATTACAACGTGTTCAGTTCATAGCTCTTCTGTAAAATGGCCGACAAGAATTTCCCCAAAACGCTGCATACGTAGCCGCTCCTACGTATAAGAGGCTTTGTCACTGCAACGCCAGAATGAGACCCCAACATCTCCTCTGATGGCTGAATTATGAGCATCTCATGTAGCCGTCATGATTTTTAATTAAATTTATTCACATGATTTTAATTTAATTCCTTATCAATGGAATCACCGCAATTGCAAAATTGTTTATATTTCCAACATCAGCAGAATATAGACAAGGATCTGCACACATTTGTAATGGAGACACAGCTAGTGATGAATTTATTTCATGGGTAGAAAACTCTTCCAAAATAGCAACAAGATGCTTCATCACACGCCACGCTCGCAGTGAGAGCAGAAATCTGCTTTGATTTGCAGTGATATCATTAGCTTAATGGCTCTTCACTTCCACACGCTCCAGTGTGTTGTAACGATGCTTCACCGTTCGAGAAACGAGCTCTTCAATTAAGAGCGGTGAAGGAAGCCCCGTGGCCCCCGCCGGCCCCCCCTTCTGCAAAGGCTCATTAAACACGACATTTAGGAAAGATTAACTACGTGTAAAATTATCTCGCGCCGAGCCTGGCTCCAGGCTGGCTCATTAAGACGTAAACCCACCACGGTGTGTAGCTCCAAACCCACCTTCAGGACGTTGACATAGGGGGCGCCGTCAGGGCCGTAGCGGCTGCCGTTCACCTCGATGTGTTTGAGCCACTGGATGTGCGGCTGGGCGTCACTGTAAACCTTACAGTGGAACTCCACGTCGCTGCCCACCACCACAGTCTGATTGGCTGGCAGGCCCGCCTGGAGGATCGGCCGGTGGGGCGAGCGCTCTGAGGGAAGCATAGACAGTAAGGCTTTTTAATTTTTTTTTTAAAACCAGATCAGACAGATTAAATTATTCCCTGAATATTTATGTGAGACGCTGCAATTTAAAATGAATTCTGAGAGCAACAGGAAAGCAGTGAAACGCAGACGAAGCAGACGTGGAATGAGCTCTCTTGTTAGAACTAGCTCATAACCTGGCCGCAGAATTTTAAAGGACTTGTAAATGTTTAAGCGAAAGCTTTGTTTAGGCCAGTAAACAAGACTGTAAGCATGAAAAAGACATGAGCAATTTTGTCTAGTTTAATAGACAGCAAAACAGGTCTGAGTTTAGAAACATTCCTCACACTGTAAACGTCAAAGTAAGATGAATTTTACAAGTTCCAAAAACTGAACATGTTGGACATACAGATAAAATACAGGCTTATTGAGGGTTAAACAGGACAAAATGTATAAAAAAAAAATAAAAAAAAAACTTTATTAAATGTACAATGAAATAAATTAATGTTTAACTAAATATTTTAATCATTTATTTACTGTAAAATGAATTTAAGAAATATCTCATTAAATCATTAAACCTAAAATTTAGGAAAAAATTGTTAGCATAAAAAAAATTATAGGAACAAAATAAAACATGCAAACTATCTAGTTAGATAATTTAATAGTTTCATTGTTCCTGTTCCTGCAGAGTTACCGTGAAGTCATTTTATCTGTGAAACTCCTCCATAAAATCAAAGGGCAGTGCTGTGGGCGGGGCCAACACTGATCTGCTGAACTCCGCTAGCTTAGTGTAATTTTAATGGAAGATTTCCATGACATTTTACAGTTAGACGACATAGAAGCAGGAGATGGCCATTCAGACTACCTGGAGGATAAAGCTGAAGTTCTACTCACCCAACATCAATGTGAAATCATGCAGCCATTTCTACTCCCTCTGTTAGAAGATCCGGCAAAAAACTACAGTAAATTAAGCTAGCTGCGTTCAGCAGGTCAGTGTTAACCCTGCCCCGCAGTTTCAATGGGCAACTCTGACAGATAAAATTATTTCATGGAGCAGGAGTTATATAATTACATATATATTTAATTATTTGTGTGCATCAGCTATAAGTTAATATTTTAATGATTTAATTACATATTTAATAAATTAATTTATATTAATTAAATTGAATATTTAATTAAATGTTTATTTACTTCATATTACTTTACCTAATAATGTACTTATTGATTTTATATTGCTGCTAATGATTTAGTGATTTTTTTTAAAATTTTGTCCCTTTTATCTCTCCGTGTCAGCTTAGTTCATATTGCTGTAGGTGGAGCAGCGATTTCTGTTTCAGTTTTACTGCAACTTTAATAAACTGTCAACACAAGAGCTCACTTTTCAAACTGCTGTTGCTTACAAACATACACAACTGAATATCATCGGCATAAAACGTAATAAAAAGACTGAATAACGGCAGCTGAAAGTGAGCGACAGAAGGATAACCTTTAGCTTTTACAAGTTAAAGTGAAAGTAAATGCTTACCTAAAACGTCCAGCTGGTAGGTGTGACTGATGGTGCCGTACTTGTTCTGCACCACGCAGGTGTAGTTTCCCCGGTCCGACGGCACGGCGCTTTCCATCACCAAACTCCACTGCTGGTGTCTCAGCTGAAGACAGAAGGAATGCGTCATTAGTACCAGGACTGTCACGATAAACATTCCTGGATGATGAATTGTGCCAGTAATTATTGCGATACAGGATAATATTGTTTTGAGGTAATTTTCAAAGATAAGGATGTAATAATGCAAGTGTGCCCTCCTAAAGACCGATAAACTCTAATTTCACACTGGAACTGGAAGATATTTTAATTATCCAAAAATAAAACCAAAAACAATAAATAAAACAGAAATGAAAACCACTAAATTAATAAAATGGATTAATTTTATTAATCCATTCCTTCAAAAAATATTAATCTGGATGAAAATCATCCAGCTAATTTAATTTATCATCCAACTGACTAATTGCAACATGCTTAATTACAACATGGTTTAAGTTAGAGAGCTAAAGTCCATTTGAAAACATCTAAGGAGATGTGTCTTATTGAGTTTAAGACACAATAATAAAACAAGCAGGTGCGAGTGTTACAAACTGAACTCTACAATGCCAGAATTTGTTTGACGTATACACATACAACAGATTATTGTCTGCATAAAACGTAATCAAATCAACACCAGCTAAGGAACATGCATAACAGAAAGATACAGGCTAGATTTTTCACTTTATTGTGGATCACTATAATTCTCAACTTGATAACACAGCTAAAATTCATAAACAATGAAGGTTAAATTATCATCATTCATCAACAGAAGCCATTTTCACACTGGGTTACTTTCACAGGTGAGTGTTCAGCAAAGCAAATGTCTGTGTCCACTGGCTGTGAGGGCTGACAGACTTTTTCTTCTTTTTGCACCTCCAAAATTGGTTCCACTGTACCACTCAAGAGCAATCCATCGCCGGAGACTCAAAAGCTAAATTTTACGCAGTAATTCAAACCAGATGCGGCTGGAAGGCACGACAGATAGATACTAAGTTGACAGGCTCAGAAGGCAAAGCAAAGGGGAGGGAGTTGGCAGAGGACCACGGGCCGGCGGGGGCGACCCGCGCCGCTTAACGGGAGGAAACGGGCGCCGCAGGGTGAACTTCACTTGAAGAGGTCAGAATGTCTAATGAGTGATGTCAACAAGGTGCCTTTTCGGGGTGGAACACTTCACCTCACCTGCGTAGGGAAATGTTTTCATAAACATGCTTTATGGGGGGAACCGGACAGATATATGCGTCGCATTTGCAGGCAACGAATCCCTCCTACCGTTCTTTCTTCTTCTTCTTCCCTCTGGAGCACACACTTCTTCACCCTCTCTCTTGGAGGTGCATTCGGAAAATAAAGCAACAGTGTAAATATTATGCCTGAGTGTGCTTTTTTTTTCATCTTCTTCTTCTCGCAGTTGCATGGTAACATAAACCAGGCCGCCGCTCGGCGTTGGCAAATGGTTTTTCTGTGGAATGGCTGGCTCCACCCCGTCTATCCCCTCTCTGAGATGAGGAGTCAAACTCAAGTCAATGGCTGCTCTCATGAGCAGATGAGTGACGCCTTGTGCTGTGGTCGCTGAGGGGAGGAAAAAAATAAAAAAGTTGGTGCATGAGAAGGGAGGAGGCTAAAATGTGGTAAAATATGAGCTGGAGCTGATATTCAGTGAAAGCCAGGACCACCAACAGAACCAGGGAGACTATAATCACAGCTACGCCATACATTTACCACTCTCTCTCTACTTCTGGGACTCTGATGTGAAAACATTTAATTTCAGATGTTACGTTTTTGATGAACTTTGTAAAAAAAATCTGAACTCATGTTTTGGTTTTAAATGTGCCATTTCACAATGCGTAACATCCTGCAAAAGGATATATAACTCTGTAGCTTTTCACACATTTTATGTTCTTTGTTGAGATTGTAAGTGATAGAGCAACATAAATTAGTTCATACTGGGCAGTGGTAGGATACAGTGGGAGGATTTGTTCAAAAACGTTTACAAATAGAAACCTGAAAAGTGTTGCTTCCATTTCTACACAGTCCCTTCTTAAGCAAAACCATCCAGTTACATTCAGAAGTTCCAGTGGGAACCTTTTTGTCTGTGCATTTCTGGTAGGCCTGTAAATCTGACGTACAAGCAATATCTGCAACGATGGATGGCAAAGCCGCTTCTCTTCGTCCACTGCGGGTTCATTTCTTCTTCAAAAATTGTTCTGATTGGACAATGGAAAAGATTATTGTTGTGTTCAAGTTGTGCTAAAAGCAGTTAGCCTGTAAGCAAAGCTATTCAAGCCTAAAATAGCATCTCAATGCTAAACGTGTAGCAGCAGCACAGACGTCCCCAGGGCTAACGTCAGCGTCCACGTTGCACATTTCTAAAGAAGTTCCATCAATGATCAGAGTTCCTGAAACACTGAAAATATTGAGTAGAATAACACTCTGCACCAATCTGATGGTTGAATAACCTAAATAATGACAAATATCTTTCATGTTGAGCTCAAATATCAATTTATTTAATAATCAAATTGATGGATCTCTAGTAATGACTCAAGTGAATGTCCCACTCTTCAGATATTCATTTATAAAAAAACCTCAAAACATCCTGGTGCTGGTGTATGACATAAAATTCCCCCCAAAAATGCCAAAAAAAAGTTTGCCATGGCGAGACACTGTATCCATCTCTCTCTTTCTGAAATTGAATTTCTGCTGTTGATTAAATATGAACTCAGTGACTTTGAGCGTCAACATTCCTCCGACTTTCATTGGTCACTTTAATTATTTTCTACACGCAGGCCATTGGCTTTTATTAACATGTTACACTGGCTAACCCCTGGTGAACCTGTAGCATTAGTCCCCAAACGTGATAATCCCATCCATTTCAATCATGCCAGATTCCAAGCAGAATTAAATTATTAAGCAGCTTATGTTCCAGTCATACGAGGCTTTAAAGGTTTTAGGGGCTTTGGCCGCGGCTGTAGGGAGCAGCGCCAGCCATGGGAATGGAGGGGGGGTTCACACTGCAAGGAAACGCCTGCATCGAAAAAAGACAAAACTAGAGATGCACCGATCCAACATTAAGACCTATACCAGAACCGATACTGGAAAAAATTCTAGATCAGGTATCTGTAACTGTGCAAAATCCATAAGGACAGATCTATTCAGTCTAATTCTATGCTTTGTGCTCTGAGCAACGTCATGCTTTATTATTTACTTTTAGAATTTCTATTTGCACTTTCTTAACAATTTGAAAGAAGGTTTGTTGCAGTTTATTTTTTACGTTTGACCAAACTAGTCAACTTATTGTTTTTGTCAGTTTCAGTTTCTTAATTATTTATTTTCCATTGGCTGTTCTACTCCTAATTATACTGACTGAACAAATTAAAGTTGTTTTTATACGTTTGACCAAGCTAGTGAAGCTATCGGTGTATTTTAGTGATCTGTACTAGTGCAAAGTTACACCAAATGTACATTAATGTCTGTTTAAAAAAAGAAACTGTTGTAGTGAGTTCAGTTCAGCTGTTTTTCTGTAGGTGACCGGCTGACACTGAACCTCAAATAGGTATCGGTATCGGAAGTGGAAAGAAGTGAATCTGTGCATCCTGAGACAAAGATTTTGTTGTTTCCGGTACAGAGGGAAGACACTGAAGTACTCTTTGGTTAGCTCATCCCAGCAGCTGGCCATTTCATGCATTTCAACAGACAAAGTGAATTATCCTTGATGGACGTTAAAAAAGAAAAAAATAGAAATGTTTTGGTGGTGTAGTAGTTGTTTGAGAAAACACAGGAAGCGCCGTTCCCCTTTATAGTCCAAACCCTCTGTCTTCACCTCGCAAAATAGCCCTGTCAGAACAAGTGGGGGCCAGTTAGCAGAATTTATGAGTGTGTCAGAGCGGACCAGCGGCCCGGATCCGTGCTACTGTCTAATTTGACCCGCAGAGAGGGCGGAAGCAGGAAGACGCGGCCCTTCGGGGCTCACTATTAAAACTGGGAAAGTTTTGTTCGTCTGCTGCCTGACTTTGGCTCAGCTTGACACTCGCATCAGCGACGACGAGGATGGGGTTATAAAACGGGATGTGTGAAAGCGACAAAATTGAACCCTGTTAACGACAAGTCCTGCCTTTCAAAGCCATAGTGTTTTTTAATAAAAATAAAAAAAATCAACAGGTGAGGAAAGTGAGCTTTGTGGCAATGGGAGGTCTAAAATTAGATGAGGAAAAAAAAGAAGGGTCTAAAAATATCTCACAAGCGAAGAAATTCTAGTGGAGGCTGAGCTAAAAACTGTAGTGGAAACTGGAGGATTTTGAAGTGCTTAAAGTCTTAAAAAGTAACAGTGGAGGCAGATTAAAAGCCCCTGCTTTGGAAAGCTGTCAAAACAGAGAGTGAAAATTCTGTATGGAAGAAGAAAAAACCCCCCAACTAATAACGCCGTCAGCAACACAATGAAACCCCCGCTTCCGCCAAACAGCAGCTTTATGTGTTGGAAGAGAAAAGATGGCTGAAAGGGCTTATGGCACGCCCATCTCCTGCCATGTCCATCTGACAGCTCAATAGAGGGTTAAACTTTGACCTTCAGGCCCTGGCCTCGGAGAGCTCCACAGTTGCCGGGAAGCAGAACGGAGCTGGAATCTGAGATTTAATAAATGATGTACACATCTTAACAACAACTTTAAAGTGCTTGAAAATTAACTTAAATTCCTCAAAAGACACGCCGAGAGTGGGAGAGGAATAATTAAATGTATGCTTCAGAGCAAAACGTAGACCTGCTATCTGATCGCTCCATATGTCTTTTTTACTGCAGTGAGCCTCGATGTAGCCAAACTCCGTCAAGTATGGCATTGTTTTTATGCCATATTAGATTTGTCGTGTTGATGCATTTTGATGTGCTTCACCCCACGTGCCTCAATTTTCTGCCGCAACGCGCAAACTTCCCCATTCACTCAGTGCGTTATAGGATTTGTTGCTGCGCGTTTGCGCAGTGAAGTAAAGAGGAGACCAGCTGCACATGCAGGCTGCGAAATAAGAAACAGGTGATCGGTTTGTGTGATTGGCAACAAGAGACCGTGATCGGCAATCACCAATCAAACACTTTTTCACGGAAATCGGCCGATTATGATCGGTGAACGATTGATCAGCACACCTCTATTTCTTATAGTACATTTTATTTTATTTTCAAATATTTTCAAATTCAGAAATACTTTATTGATCCCAAAGGGAAATTAAATGTAACTCATATTAATTCCAATTTATTTAAAAAGTAATTGTAGATGGCTTCTGTTCAAGAGGAGCTATTATTGCTGTGCCATGCATTCACTGCCATGTAGTCATGTAAAAAATACATAATAGTTTTTCATCACAATTTTTACCGTCATCACAAGAGAACCACAAAATATCATGATAAAATTCAAAGTCCATATCGGTCCATCAGTTTTTGCTCATTTTAATTTATTGCTTATTGTGACAGGCTTGGTTGAATCTTTCAGTGGAGCTGACAATCTGGCAGTGAGCGAGCTGCTATCTGACTGAAATTATGCCTGCTAGCTAACGGTCTGACGGACTTCCATCGAAAAAGTTTAATTGAAAAAGTTTTAATGGCTTCAGGCCCAACCGCCTGATTTAGCTAGCAATAAGTCAAATAGAACTGGGACAATGATCAGAACTATGCCACGGGTCGGTTAGCTGCTCCTTAAACACGCGCCTCACGTGAAGAGCAAAGCGGTCCTCAAAACCAGCATGGTTGAGATTCATTCAGCTAAAATGACCCCTGGCTGTCAGGACCAAGATGATGTTGTCAAGTCAGAATGGATGCAGCAGGAAGATGGCTTCACCTTCAGGACCCCGATGGGAATAGAGTCTTTAGAATGTCATTGTAGTGGTGACAGAGCCGAGGCCCCGCCCCCATGGCTTCTGCCCCCCCCCCCACATGAACCCATCACCTCCACATGGAAGACGGGGTGATACGGGGTGACGGAACGCTGTCCGCATCAGTCCATCGCTCACACTGATGTGGAGACAATTCAATCTGTTTGAAATACTTCATGTCTTTATTTCTATTTATTCATTCCATTTCCATAATTGAAAGCTACAGAAGCGTCTAGCTGGCAGAGCTCAGAAAGAAATTCAAGAAAGGTATCGTTCTCGTTATGACGATATGCAAATCTCATCATTATAATGAGAAACTTTCTTGTTTTTACCAGGTATTTAAAAAACATGCTCTTCTGACAGACTGCGACTTGTTAAAAGGTATAAAGACACCCGGTTTCCTCGAGACGGCTTCTAAAAATCCCAAGAAGTGTTAAAGTCTTAATGTTAGGATCTTTCATATTTAAAAGGGGAGATATTTTGATTTCAACGAGGTTATGCATCTCTGTATAATGTGTTTTGCATCTCATTATGACAAGAAAGTTTTCTCTTTTAAACAAGGCACTGCTCCTGAATTTATTTCCAAACTCTGGCAGTTAAATGCTTCCATAGGAATCAAATTACACACAGATAGATTATATTTACCAATTAGGTGACTTCTGAATGTAATCAGCTGTTTTTATTTAGAGGTACTATAGTAAATTGGGGGAGGATGGGCTGAATGAGAATTTGAATTTGTAAAAATATCGTTTCACTGGTACTTATTGAAACTTTTTAATCAGCATAAATTTTGATTTAAAAAAGTCTTGAAAAGATACATTTTTGGACATTAGAAGTTTCCGATTTGTGAAAGGCTGGAAGATTTAACAAGAAATAAATGTTAAACAATTGATGCATTTTTTTTTAATTTCTTTGAATTAGACTTAAGGTCTAGAGAGTGATGGTACTGTTGGCAACAGACAACGAGATGTTTGTTTAAATATCACATCACAGTATAATGAACTGTGTGGTAGAAAGAAGAAAAAAACATTTTGGATGACAAGAAAAATCAAGTGTTGTTAATATCAAAGACACTAAAATGCAGAGAAAATAAAGATATTAATGAGGCGGTGATGTAGTCAGAGGTCTGAAATTCGGATGGGGTCAAGCTGTTAGGCCTGACGACCCCGAAGCCTGACTGGCGTGTCACCCAGTGCCATGACCTCTCCCTTCACCTCTGCGAGAGCAAACACTGCCCGCATGGTGATCACTAACTGGATCCTAAAACCGTTCTGGGACAGAAGGGAGGGGCGGAGCACGTGAATATTACTCAATAAAGACACATGGGAGAACGTCTTCATTAACCAACACAGACATAAAGGAAGATGTTCCACTTTTTCTGCCATGTTCAATAAGAGAGGAACATCTTAATAAGTCATCAATCTCCCCTAAAGATCTAAATTTAAATTACGGCTAAGGAGAAGTAAAGCAGCTTTAATATACCAGATAGAATAGTAGGCAAGTGAGTAATTAAATGTGAAAATCAAGATGTCAATACGCTAATGTTAGTAAGGGAAAAAAAGCATAAGGTGCAACTGTTTGGGAAAAATCTTTAGACCAGAACCGCTTTAGACTTTTCAGAATCAAATCAGAATTTTGATGCGTTTTCTAAGTTATCACCATCTGCTGGAGCAGGGGAGGTATTACAAGGCTTTTACAAAAAAACAAAAGGTCATTAGTACAAATTGTCCTTAATTCACAAGAAATACTCAAATATTTTTTTTAAGTAGAACTGATGTAAATGTTCCCCATAGAAGGACTTTCACAGGAGTTCAATGAAGAAGTTGAAGATCAGACAAACAGGTGGAATAAACATGTTATACTCTGAACAGTCAGTTGGGGATTAATCTGTTGCTAACAACGTGGAACCAACCTTATCATCAGCAAATCATCATGTACACTACAGACGCTAAAAGCTGCTGTCGGGGAGCCACTTCAGTCCAAGTTAGGGTGTCCTGAGGGCTGCTGACAGGTGTGTGTGAATCTGTGCGGGTTGGTGAGTGTGTGTGTGAGGTGGGGGAGAGATAGATAGATAGAAGAACAGAGAGTGGGGACAGAGCGGGGGAGACAACTGCTGTTGGTCTGCTGGGAGCAGATGTTGGAAATCTCTGTAAACTGTTAATAGCTGCAGGATCTCATTACATTTAACTCTTTAAAGGCCAAAGTTCCACTTTGGAAGAAATATGTTTCAGTGCTTCTCTGCTGAGACATTATAAGACGCTAATTTACAACCACAAAGTGACGTTTTAATGCCAGTTTTCCCATGATATTCTTCAAAATACAAATTTATCTAGTGTAAAACAAGATCCTGTTACAGTATTTTTTCATGGGTGATCAAAATCTGCTGTAAAGATTATTCAATAGAGAGCAAAGTAAGAGTAACTCTGACCAATTGAACATGTTTGGCAGGACTTTCCAAACCGAATACCAGTGAGTTCCAATATTACTGTACATATTTAGTCATTAGTTATTAGCTAAACAAACCTAAGGCTGTGACAGAGCTCAGCTTCAAGTGATTCTGATGACAAAACTGAACACAGCAGCTGTTTGCTGCAGCACTTCACTGTCAGCGCTGGACTATCATGCGAGCATGCATGTGTCTGGTTTCAGGATGTAGTTTGGCCCCCCACCACCACCACTATTAAACTTATTTTGGTCGTTAGTTGGTAGAGTATGCCTCCGTGGCGTCTTTCACGACATTTATACACCGTGAGAAGATCCGCCGGGCACGCCATTCTATCACCACTCAAGGTTTACGCTCCTTTAGTTACGGAAACTCACGTCAAGGACCAATCCTGGCTCTAACCCTACGGATGGATGGACAGCGGCGTATCTATCCTCCCAGGGGGATTAACATGCCTTGCTACGGGACACTCTGGTAGCACCTTAAGGGGTGGAGATTGCAACCTCCGCCTGGCAGAGTTCCAAGTGTAAATGTTTGAATCTAATCCTGAACTCCTCTACCCTTTTAGGTGTCAACATGCTCTTCCTCTCACCTTGATGCCTCCCATTCTCTGCTCGCCCTTGAACTCCTTGCCGTTCTTGAGCCAGTGGATGGTTGGCATTGGGTTTCCGTCGGCGGCGCAGCGGAACTTGACGGTGTTGGCTGCGGGGACGGCCAGGAGCTTCTTGTCCATCCGTTCGGGCTTGGTCCAAAAAGGAGCTTCTGTGGGTTCAAACACAAAATATCGTTACAGACAATAAAGGAATTCCCACAGAGCTGAAAGGACTTAAGAGAAAAATGCTAAATAGGCCTGCTGGTCGTTTTCTGCTCCTGTTTTCTTTTTTAGATCATATTACATTTTGAGGAAAGACCTTTTGGGAATGTACACATACATGTTACTATAATTACAAAAAGATGGCGCAGAGGGGAGAGCTTGATCTCCTGCCCTGTTCTGAAAGTGATGCAGCTTGGATGAGTTATGCACTCTGCCAGAAAAAAATGGGAGATTCGAGATTCTGGATTCCAAAAGATCCTCCGCCACAACAATGTAAAAAGCAGGAAACATGAGTTGGCTCTTCAAAGTTTCAGCTTTATTTTTAAAAATTTGGACACACATTTGTGCAAAAGTAGTCGCACCTAGCCAGGGGGCAACCAGTCTATTGTTCTGAGCGTCGCTTCGCCCAGAGGAACTGGACCACTGGCTATTGAGAAACGATTGTTTCCTGGAGGCATGGACTCTGTCAAAGTCTGCAATGATTTTACTCAATCACTAACGTTTAGTCGTGACATATGTAATACTCCAACTTGATGAAGTTTACTGGCAATTGTGTGCGCTGTAAACAACTTAGAGATGGGAATCCAGCGGAATTGGGTAGGATGACAATGGCCAAACATACAACCACAAACTTCAATGTATTTTATTGGGATTTAATGTGATAGAGCAGACGATCTACCTTCCAATGTGACTGACCTGTGGCTCAGTATGGAAAACGGTCATATGTTACTGTTGGAAGCTTACAGGCACCTGCGGACAAAGTTCTAATCCAATCCCGTTTTCATCCAATTTCAAGCCCCGCTTGATTTACAAAGGGTGTTGTTTAGTTCATAACAGCGTCGCAGAGAAAAACACGGCGTGACAGAAATTGAAAAAGCATTAGAAGCGAAGCCTGAAGCTCTCCGATGGTCCGAACAAAACTTATCATCTCCTCCGCCTCCGAAACAATGCGAGGGTTCATCTGAATTGCGCGATCCTGGGAGTTTGGAAACCTGTCAGGGTCGATTTATTGAGTTGTATTGAGGAGACGCTGGACAAAGGGAGTGCAGCCAGTCAGACGAGCTCTTTGTCCCATCTGTGAGGATGAGGAGGGTGAGAGCACTGAGGCATGGTATGCTCACTCTCTTTACTGGTCTCTCTCTGTGTGTGTGTGTGTGTGTGTGTGTGTGTGTGTGTGTGTGTGTGTTTCCCTGGACAAAAGCTGGGGAGGTGGCTGACCAGTCATCAGATGTCTCTTTTACTTTTCCAAACTCCGGAGGGGAGAGAGGAGCTAATTACCATCTGAATGCCAGGACTTCTGTCCGTGTGTGTGCTCCATCAGGCGTGTATGAGATAATAATTAAAAAGTAATCCGAATCCCCCCAGGCCCCACCCTGCAACAGCCGAAGTGACGCTTTCTTACTTCAGGTGGGACGTCAATCACTGCCAAATTACAATCTCGGCGTCAGATCTGCTACATGTGCTTTTATCACGATGCCTGCGGTGTTCTGATGCATTTCTGACACACAGTGTTTTGGCTCCTGCTTTCAAACACTGGCATCGGCTTCACAGAGTAATTGAAACCAGACTGAGGGAGATATTCAGTGTTGAGAGACACAGACGTATCCTCTGAGAAAGCAAACAGAAGGTTCCTAAAAACCTATCAGACAGACAGTAATTGAGCAGGTGTGCGTGGAGCGCAGACTTCCACCGTCCTCAGCTTGCAAAGACAAACATTCTCCCCACATCCAGCACTTTGCACACTATCTCCACCTCCACCACCAAATGGAGAAACTCTGAGGCTTCCTGACTTCCCCACTCGCCCCCCGATCTCCCTGTAGCGTTAGCGACTTGTTACTCCCTCTTGGTGTGGGACAACCCTCCAAGGAGTCTGAACACATTGTTTTCTTGGCACTGCAGTAAGCCACACACACTCAGTCCAAAAAAAGAAAAGTAACACACATACACAGGGTTTTTAAACAGTCGCTTTCCCAATGTGTGGTCCTTCTGCTTCTGAACTCATCCAAGCCTGAAAACGCTTTCCTGCTGTCGGTCCCTCAGCCACAATGATGTCTCCAACCCCAGAATAGATGGGGACTAAATACGTTGGAGGAGTCACCATGGTTTCCTACCCAAGTTTGGCGTTTTTTTTCTCTTCCAACATCTTGTTCAGTCATTGAGACATCCTTTATTGTAATCAAATTCCAGTCCAAGTACAACATCTCTGAGGATTCTTCCCAAACAATATCTTGCTCCGATAGTGATATACAGACAATAAAACTGTATAGGTGCACCAAGAATTTGACTGGATTTCCATCTTGAGCGGGCCTCGATGACCGACAAACGGAAGTCTTAAAACAGATCTTTTTCAGTTAATTGAACACACCATCACATAGAGCTTCCAGGTCACGTTGACAGCAGCATTCTTTGGTGTTTACGATGGTACTGACCACAGAAACTTTCAAAGTTACCTTTTTTTATGTTAGCTAACCATTTCCTGTAAAAGTTTGACTTGCTGGTTCTGACTGCAATCAATCTTGGACTAATGCATACAAGAATGTGCGGTCAGATGTAATAGGTGATAGTTTTGACAAGGTGGTCATTATTTTTGCATTAAATGCATACATTCTTAGGTTTTATTTAATTTTTAATAAAATTAATAAAATGCATCAAAGTAGCTGGTGCATTTTTAGAGTTCTTTGTCTTTTTTCTTATTTTTGATGCATTTAATAAAATTGAGAGAGTAGAATCTGATTTTTCGGTATTTGAGAAGTGAATTATCTGATTCCGAACTCTTTCCTACTGATTGGTGTTTCTTTGTTTAAAAGAGAACTGTCTCATGAAGTGTTCATTTAGAGTGAACGAGAGGGCAAGAGTTTCACCTGATAACAGGAAAACTGTTCTCTGTTATCCTGAAACGCTTCCAACCTCTGAGTGTCACAAAAGAGTCCAGGACTGATGATGAAGGGTTCTCTAGAAAATCTGGTTCGTTTGGGGAAGTGTGAATCCGTAATCCAACTCTGATGAGGACCAAAAAAACAAACTCTGGTTTGCCTACAAACCCAAGTCTTGGTTCATCTGCCGACATAAATAATTAATGACAACTGCTGGAAGGCTAGAAAACAAATTTCTGTGGTTCTTTTATTTTTCTCATAGTGTTTAATTCAGAATTGGATGAAATTGGCATAGACTAAATATGAGAAATTGGTCACAGCATAGTGATTAGGGCATCTTAACACAAAAGAAGCAAGAAATATAAAAATAAAAGTGAAACAGAAGAGATAAATTCTATCACTACACCAATATAGTATAGGGTAATTTCTCTGAATTTAGATTCAGAAGATGTAGCAGCAAAAACATAAAGCCTTCCTTCACTTTAAAAGCAGCAGGCAGTAGCTGTTCTGATTGCAATATGACTTTTCTTTCATATTGCAGTCTGGCTCCATGTGCTCTGCTACACACAGGAATTCTATCCCATGTCTAATTGGCAGGATGGTATTTCCTCAGCAGAGGCGGGATTTTCATGGGGGTGGGAGGTGAGGGGGGGTACCTCCAAAGAGGCACACGGTCCACAGAACCCTTTCCTGCCTGGATATTTGCTGTAGTGGAAACTCTTCCACTGTAACAGCCTGATTCAGCCATGCCACTGCAGACGTGACCACCTGACAGCTGCGGAGTGGGGAAAACGCTCCCAGTGCCTAAAACTACACCAGTGGCTTCCAGCATGTTTGATAACTTATTCCAAAGTGTGATGGAGGAAATCACTGAACACAGAAGGAAGAAAGGCCAGTCAGTGGGAGGAGCAAAGACTAACTGCTCTATTACAGAGTCCTATCGCTCTGATTTGACAGGAATGTACAGAAATATTTCAGTTTCTTCTGTATAAAAATACATGATCAAAATACTGCTTTTAAAACGACAGTAAACGCAACTGTGTTGAAACATAGGGATGGCAGAATCATTATGTGGGGACACTTTGCAACATAAAAAGAAAAAGAAAAGCTATACATCTTTTTCCTCCCGAATTTGTTCTCAAGTTTCTGTTGGTTTATCAAATAAAAACGTTTATGTTTGTCAGGGACACATCGATTCGCTTTTTCACTTCTGATACTGACGCAGATATTGGCCGACACGATCCGATACAGAAAAACAGCTCAAAACATTTCCTTTTTCAAATGCAAACATAGATGCACTGAATTACAAGTGTATTTGCCGACTCTGCCCCATAACAGCTCACTTTACTACCAACAGCTTCACTAGCTTAGTCAAACATGTAAAAACAACTTTATTTGTTCAGTCAGTGTAATTAGGAGTAGAACAGCCAATGGAAAATAAATAATAACAAATAAACTGACAAAACAGATCGACTATTTTGGTCAAATATATAAAAATAAACTGTAACAAATCTTTCAAATAGTTCAAAAAGTGCAAATAGGAATATAATGTAAAATATATAATGCATGACATCGCTCAGAGTACAAAGCATAGAATTAAACTGAACAGATCTGCACTTATATACTGGGAAAATTGTCACCGATACCTGCTCTAGAATTTTTTTCAATATTTGGACTGATACAGATATTAATATGTAATTTGAACGACATCAAAAGGCGTGAAAAGGTTAGTTAGATCCGATCTTTTGTTTTTTCTTCTAATGCTGCTCCACATGCAGATGAGCTGTTTTTATATGAACAGAAATAAACTACAGAGGTTAGTGGAGTTGTGCAGCCCCAGCATTGATATACACTCTATGGCTGTTTTCCTTTAAGCCCTGCTGTTCCCACTGCTCCACCCTCTCCGACCCCAAACCCCTGCTTCCGTGTCTTCACATTCCCTCTGACTTCCGGCTCCGTGCTGCAGGTCAGAGAGCCGTGACTGCGTTACATCTGTCTACTGAGCTTGAGCGTGGCGGCAATTAGACGGGGCAGGACGTGGAGGGCGGCCGGCGGCCGGGGCACGAGGCCTGCCAGCACTGACACACCGCACCGGGTGAAGTCGAAGAGGGTGTTTTAATTGCGTAATTGTATAATTTGCCCTCGCTGACGCCTGTGAGCACACAGGCAGATTTCATTACAGATTACACTGGGGCCCTTTGAAGGCGCACTGCGCTGGAGGGCCTGCGGGGACCGAAGGAAAACAGAGCTGGAGGAATGGCGGCTGTGGAGCAGCGTTGCATGGCCCGGCGTCCGGCTCTCTGCTCTCCTGCCAGGGTAAACACGGAGGCTGCATAGCTCCGGAGCACGGCACAGCACAGATTAGGCTCTGTTAACATTCCACCCTCCAACACACACACACACGCTGCACTTTTTACTCACCACAAGCTAAGACAGTGGGCACTGCTTGTCCACTCAAGAAAAAAAAATGGACTTTCAGATGTCCCGTTCACTGTGAGCGACTGGAAGATAACTGAACGCTTACATTAGTCACTTTTAGACGCCTCAACCACTGAGGCATTTCAGGGCTTCAAAGGGTGGAAGAAGAACCAGTACATATGGAGACATTGAGTCTTAATCTGCTAAGTAATCTACAGTAGAGCTGAAACGATTAATCAAATGAATCGTGATTAATCGATTATTAAAATAATCTGCAACTACTTTAGTAATTAATTCACTGTTAACTGGAGTATAAAGACTCTATAAAAAGGTAATTTCCTGAAAGAAAGAGGTAGAGATAATTGAGCTTCTCAACCCATGGTAGAGCCCAGACACCCTATGGAGGAAACTCATTTCACACGCTAGTGTCCGCAATCTCGTTCTATCGGTCACTACCTGGAGGTTGTGACCATAGAAGAGGGTCGGATTGTAGACCGACCAGTAAATCCAGAGCTTTGCCTTTCAATTCAGCTCGCACAAATTTGTCTGACTTCCCACTCATTTGTGAACATCTTGTGCTCTCAAGGTAAAGAGTCTTTCGTTCACTCCGCTCCCTCTTGGAACTTTCTACAAGAAACTCTGAGACTGACTGAATTCATCTCATTTAGTGCTTCTGCATCCAAACTAATGACATGTACCGGTTTCTGTAGCTTGACATTTTCTTTTAACTATGTAATTTTGTTTAGCTGCATTTGGCCGGGACTCCCTTGAAAAAGAAGTTTCTAATATCAATGGTAAAATAAAGGTAATAGTAGGTATGAATAATTTTGGAGGCCACTGCTGTTGTTAACCTCAGTTCCTTATCCGTTTCCGTTTAGCTGTGGCTGTATTTCCTGATGCAGTGACCTCCCGATTTAGTTGGAGGCATTCACACGGAACTAAGTTTACAAAGTCAAATCTTCAAAATGTCTTCCTCAGATTCTTCCACCAGGTGTGTTAATGAGTCACATCCCTGGTAGAGTCCTCTCTCTGTGTGTGTGGATGTTCTTCCGCTCACCATCAGGGACTCTCCGGCTGGCCGTGTGGCTCGTCACATGGCTCCTTCCTGCTGTAGCCCCACTAATTAGCAGTGGCTTATCGGACATTAAGCTGTGATAGGGGTTTAATGTTTCTGAGCTAATCCCTCTCCTTTTGGCCGGGAAATCGGAGCCTCGTATGTCATGAGGCAGACTTACACCCAGAGATTAAGTCTGGCAGTCAGAGGGTATTTACCGGAGTGCAGGATGTCTGCCGAAAGCTGTTGCCTTTGCTGCCACTTATGTCCGCTTGGAACACGGTCCAGGCCTTTCCTGCTAAGCAAAGGCTGTGCATTCAACATGTTCGGGTTTAACACTCAAGGTGTTCCGCTTATCCAGTCGGACATGCGGCACAGAGACAATGACAGGAGGGTTTCTGCAAGGCTTTGGGGATAAAGGCTTCTGGTTCAGTGAGATCAGACTGAAAAGATTAAATATTTTCACCCAGACACTGCATGTTGACGGGCTGTCCTGTCTTCATAAAACAAGAATACCTAAACAAATTCAGTTTTTTAAATTAAAGTCTGAACAAAGAAAGTGTCTGATACATTTTGGGGTTGATCGGCAGGTTGTCATCATAATAAGTTGATAACGCACTTTGGAGTGGAATTTGTTTCTAAATAACAAACATTGAATGAACAAAAACAGAGCCAACATGTTGAGACTAGGGCTGGACGATATGGCTGAAAAAGTGTGCCAGCATATAAGCTTTTCTTATCTGTCAATTTTGATTATTCTTGATTTTTTGTTTTAAAAATATGTGACATTTTTCTCATTTTTTTCCACATCATTCTTATTTTTCAGCAGTTAGGAGGCACAGTGAAACTCAACAAGTTGTTGCTAGGTAACGAAAGAGTGAGTGAATAAGTTGATGCCACCAAGCTGGCTTTGGGAGGGTGAGGGGCTAAAGTCTTTCCTCTGCCTACATCCCCCAGAATGCAGTATGGCTCTGAATCTGAGTTCAATGAATAGTCCATATATTGAATAATATCTTTTGATAGTGTTATATATTAATATTGTGATATATGTTATGATTTATTGTCCTGCCGTAGCTGAGACATGGCTGAGTTTGGTTCAGGCTGCAGGAGAGCAAGAGAGAGCAAGACTTCAAATATTTTGTTGTTCTTACATCATCTTGATTTTTAAAGAAAAATGTCAGTCAGCTAAATTGAAATAGCCAAAGAAAACTATACAAATCATGCAGAATATAGCATGTATAATTCTACGTGGCAATACACCATCTTTCCAGAAACAATGAAATGTTAAGACTTTTTCTAACAGAAGTTTCCCTTGCTCCACCAACATCTGTCTCTTCCCGTATAATGATTATAATTAAATGACAATAGGTTGTATGAAATATTAATGACGACCATGAGGCACACAGGCTTTTCTTAACGTCACCGTCTTGCTGTTTTAGATTGATTCGTGTGTGACGTGTCGTCAGGAGGTCTGAACAGTCTGGAATGGAAATCTGATTTCAGATCGCTATCCGCCTTTTGCTCTGTCATCAGAACAGTTCCATGTTTTTGCTTCTGGCACAGATCCCATTCATTTTTCAAGCAGTGGGTTGTTTTCCAGTTATTATTCCTTATGAAAATGTCAGATAAAATATTCCCATTTTGACCTATACCCAGATTCCACAATGCACCAATCCACTCATGTCTTACTTTTGCCTACTATCTTCTCTCCTTCCTACTTCCTGTCTCTCTTTATTTCTTTCTATCTGCCTCTGATCCTTCACAGTATTTCCATAATGTCAATTCCCTCTTCTGAGTCCCCTACACCTGTCTGCGCCTCACCTTCCCGCTGTCTCCTTCCATATGGTACAATAAAGACAGCGCAGTGTGTCGTCTGGCTGGTCGAGGGCTGTCAGAGCGGAGGAGACGCTCTCAGTCTCTCTGCAGCCGTGCTGGCTGACAGAACGGAGCGTGTGAAGTCTGCGAAGTCGGCAGAAGCCTTTCTTCATTGTTCTTTGTTACCCTACACCTGAACCCGGCGCGCTCCTGAATGCCAAATCAGCTCTCGTCCCGGCAGAGCACTTAGAGGGCTGTTACCTGCTGGAAAACCCGGGAGCTTTTTGATCTGTGTGCTGGTGGTATTTAGCTAAGTGCTGTGGGCTAAAGGTTTATACGAGCCCAGCAAGATAGTTAGAGGTTATTAAAGCCACATAATAATAAAACTCAACAGAAAAGTCATAGACCAGAAAAAAACTTTCACTAAACACGACCTTGCTCCTGCACAAAAGAAACTAATTCGGTAATTAGATCCTGAAATATAATGGAATAAACAAATAAGTAAAGATGGAAGTCTTACTAGCTGGTCTTATAAGAAATGCAGGCAAATTTGTCTATTCAGCTAATGTAAGAAACAACATGATTTTGCAGTTGTCGTGTTTCCATTAAAAAAGAGGTGAAATTCAAATCACATGTGAATAAGCTTGTTCACATAAATCATTAAAAATGATGGCAGCGACTGATGTAAACAGTTGCATGAGACGTATTCATAATTCAGCCATGGTGCTAGTATTCATCATCTATCAGCCAATCAGAGGAGATTGTCAGCGTCTCATTCAGGCGTTTGAGCGACAAGCCTGTTATACTTCGGAGCGGCTAATTATGCATGTTTTGTTTTTGTTTTTTTGTGGAAATTGTAGTGAGTGATTTTACAGAAGAGCTGTGGATTCAACACGTTGGAATGACGCATGACTTTTTATGAAATCTTGGGTGAAATCTTGGGAGCGGCAAAAACGTACAACTTGAATATATTTTGAAAACAAATTTTGAGCATCTGGAGTTGATTCAGAATCCCCAGCACTAAATACATCCCAGGAAATTTTTTTTTGGAGAAATTATTTTTCCTGCACCTCCGATAATACGAACAGTTGTTTAAACAGAACTGGCACATTACAATTGGTTTAATGGAACATTTTCAGTTTATCACCATTATTTAGATTCTGCATGGATAAGAAATACATTCACAATTGTGAACCCGAATTATCAAAACTTCTTTAACGGTTATTTCACGTCAAACAACAACAAAAAAGGATCTTCTCAAACCCGAAATGTTTGACATTTGTGACCATAAAAAACATCTACTCTACAACAGCTATTACTACAAATGTATTAAACAGAAGAGTAGAAATTCACCATTTCCATTACCTGCATCTTCTGGATCTTCATCATAGTCTTCATCATCACCAGATGACAGAGAATCTGAAAAATCAGAAACATGGGAGCTTCAGAATGACACGCATTACATAAAATTTTGACTCAACAATTCCTACATGCTTTGGACCGTTACCCAAGAACACAAACAATTCACCGATCACGTCTACAACGTGTGCAGCCCAGAAATGTGTGTGAATTGGAGATTAAATGGTGTGTGGCCATAAACACTTACGATGGCGCAAATGTTCCTAAATCCAGATCCAGAGATGCATGAATGCACGCTGCAGCTGGCTGCTCATTGAGAAAGTCCTGAATGAGGCTACAGTTCTGCTGATATTACAACCTAAACATTTCCATAGACGATAGGAATCGGGGCGTCGTTAGTGATGCAGTCCCACGCTCCTACGAGTGGATCCACACACACACACACACACACACACACACACACACACACACACACACACACACACACACTTCTCTAGCCATGGTTGCAACATACACTTTCTGCTACAAACTCTCCCTGTCAGACTAATTATTTTGCAGCCATAGATTCTGTTTAGATTTGCCGTTTTTTTAATTTTATTTATTTTATTATTTTTTGCCAACAGCGTGGTTTCTATTTTACATGTGACCTTGGATTTTTCCAGTTCAGATCCTCAGATCTGGTTAATGAGAGCCAGCTGTTACCTCGACGGCCCCGGTGAGCTAAAACTGCTCCTCAAACTCCTGACTAGTAGGTTTTTGTTTCTATTATTTGACACCTGAGCCCAACGACTCTGCACTGCTGCGGTACGACTCAGCAGACAGAAGGCGTCCTAAAAATACTCACCGAGGAGCAGCAGCAAGATGGGGATTGTAGCTGAAAACAAGTTAATCATATTCCAAATGGCATAATGCATGGGATCAGACATGAAAAGGTTTAGAAAAGGAAACATGGCGAATAATTTGTTGGATGTGTTTGTGCTTGATAGATGTAGCAAGCATTGGGTATATTAAGGAAAAAACAAAATTCAAAAAAACCCAGCATACTCATCTGAAAAACCTCTGAAGTTGCAGTTTTTTACATTTCCGTCTAAAAAACGTGTAACATGGTCAAATATATATATATATATTTTTTAACTGTTTCAGTGTGTCTGGTGACAAATTTGACCAATCATAAATTATAAGCAACACAATGCCCTTTCCACAGAAAAGTCACGGTCACATTAAGGCAACTTTTTGACATCTTTTGTCAAAGACACCAGTCGAGGGAGTCACACACATCATCAGTGAATAATGTGAAAGACTTAAGGTTGACAGATGGAGTCAGTGATATATCTGGATATAACAATAAGACATTTATTTTGGTTGTATTTACCCAGAATGCCCTCTGCTGTAGTCTGCTTCCTACTCTTGGAGCGATCTAACGTGGAACCGCAACAGAGTTCACGTCAATCAAAGCGAGAACTAGGTTTTTAGAATGGACCAGAGTTCACTTTTTTGGTCCACTTCAGAGTTTGATTGAACATTCACACCTCCACAAACAAACCAGACTTCCTGGGCAAACAAACTAGAGTTCGATGGAAGTGGATTTAAACAGGACTGGTTGAATGCGCTTAGTTTTCTCAAAAAGTCTGCTAACATCTGATCTTATCTCCATGAACCCAACACCGTTTATTATCTTTTCTCATAGGCAGAACGTAGCAGTGCACTCCTAGCTCTTAGCTATCTGCACATAACTCAAATATTTGAGGACCAACACAATAGTACAATGTGTGTTTTCAGATAAACCAAAGGCGCAGTGTTTAAAGTGGAGGGAGGAGAACCACCTGCACTGCAGGGGAAAACAGGATATTGTCGCTTCATGCTGTTCAGTGTCAAACTTCTAAGGTGATTTGTGCAGGCACAGGAGTGTTAAAATTATTCACTTCATTAAAGCCTGCAATGAAATTGCATCAACTTTGATCTTAATCCCTGAAGCATGCTGAGCAGAGCTGGAAGCAAATGTGCTTATTTTATTTTACTTGAGAAATTAAGTTAAGGGAAAAAAAATATTATGCCAGACACTCTAACTCAGACATCAGTGATGAGGACAGTGGAGCATATTCTGAGTCTGGAACAGATACTTTGGACATAAAGGAGAAGTTATCCACCTCCGATTAGCGCTGGAATTGATTGCATCCTCTCCAGCTTGTAACCAAACACACTTGTGTGTGCGCATGTGTGTGTGCGCGCGAGTGCTTGTGAGGAGGTAGGAGGGCGAAGTGAGAGAGAGGAAACTCACACATTTATTGCCACCCCATCTGTTTTCAATGCTGAAATGTTTCTAGTTAATTGCTTTCTAATTAGTTGTCAATAACAGACTCAGCTGGTGTCCCGGGTTTTACGGTGAAACGCCTCCTGACTTTTAAGCTGCTGCTCGCTAAACTCCTGACCCCCACCACCACCACCCACAGCCCCACCCTCACTTCCTCTTGGTCTTGCGCTCTTACTGGCGCTCTGCTTTCACCACAGAGTCATGATAATGAAATTCACCTTTGACTGTGTGGCTGAGAGGTGTGTACACAGAACATGCTCTAGTGTATCCGCGTAGAGTTCTAAACCTCAACTTCTAGCATGGAGCATTACTGGATGTTAGGTACAAAGTTACTACAGTTTCCTGGACAAACAAACAGAAAGCAGAATAGATGTGTCTTCAGAACACCCTCCCATATCTCACCTGTCACCCTGATGGTGTAGTTTTTGAGCAGGGTGTTGGTATGGGCGAGTCGGCACGTGTAGACACCCGAGTCTTCGTACGACACGTTGATGATGCGTAACGTCCGTTGGCTGACTCGTGTCCGGTTGCCCGACGAGAGTCCGATGCTGTCTTTGAACCAGACGATGGGCTCTGAGGAGTCCTCCCGGTTGCACGACATCTCCAGGGTGTCCCCCATGCCCAAGATAAAGTCCTCCAGGAAAGCAGTTTCACTGGACACAGAGTCTGAAAACAGACATGAACAAAGAAGAGTGGTTCAAATTACAAAGCCAGATAATATAGATTAAAAACATCATGGAATATACCAACTAGCATGGGCTGTTTGCCGATGTCAAGGTGTACTAGAGTTTTAATAAGTCATGCTGGTATTTCCTTTCATACATGAAAGTGCTTTTGTGTACATTTAGAATCGGTTGATGGAAACAGCAAAATTTGACAAACTGAAAATATAATATATATATATATATATATATATATATATATATATATATATATATATATATATATATATATATATATTTTTTTTTTTTTTTTTTTTTTTAATTTTTTCAAAATGTAAAGCACTTTGAACTGCCATGTTGCTGATATGTGCCACACAAATAAACTTGCTTGATTTTTGTAAAAAGTGAAACATTTTTTTGGTGCTGAATCTTAACTATGGCTTTCAGATAGAAGACATATTCAAATGCAAAGTACCTGATTAACTCAAATCCTGTGACCTCTTGCTGAACTTCCATGTGTGATTATGTCAGCCACACCCACAGTTTGCTGCACCAATGCAGCCTCAGTTGGGTTTTCCACTTGTTAACAATCATAGTCTATTTTCTGGAGCACAGCTCGCAGAACTGCATTACAGGCCTGGCAAATTCTTCTGTTGATCTAATAAATCTGGGGTTTCCCTCCGACAAAGTGTATTTCACCCCATACAATGATATTTCACGCTCTGTGTGTGTGGATGTGACCTTGTAGAAAGGCCTAAAACAAATATGGTGAGCCCTGTCCGTACGTCTTCTGTTCCCCGGCTCTCCAACAGAAATATGCCGGAGTCTGGACTGGAAAGTCGCAGCTTCAGAAAACCCTGAAATCATCCCCAGCAGTGTGACAGCCTGCACATCTCCAGGTGAGTTCAACAGACACAAACACAATACAAACGTAAACCACACACATCTATTTAGCATAAGTTTCAGACATTGCCAAATGTTCATTCCTAAATTATTCGCATCGGTATGAAGAACAGAACGATCCTGACTCCCACATTCCAGTTTTTTTTTTTTTATATTAATTTACGTAAATCCCTCACTTTCCTTTTTTCCAAACCCTGTTTAAGAAACGTAGTCATGGTGTTTGGCTACACACAGGAAAAGCTGCTGTCAGGCCATCAGGCAGAGAACACAGACAGATGTGAGCTGTGAGGAAAGCCTCATTTATTCCTGCTTGGAAAAACCAACATGTTTACCGACTTTGCTGAGGACGCCGACCGGTGCGGAGAATGGAGGGAACGGAGCCGCTTGGATGTGACACTGAGGCGCTTTGTTCATTCATCAGAGGTGTGTCCTCTTGTTCATATTTCAAAAACACAATACAGCGACCATAAATAATCAACGTGGCCTAATGGCAACAATTGAGCTGAATGTTCTGTTGTACACAAAGGCCACTTGTAAGGCAGCTAATGCATGCATACTTCCACATGTCTTCGACAGCTTCTGTAACAAATTACTCAACATGCACCTGTTTGCACACAAAACACAGAACCCATCAAGTCCCCTCACCCCCCAAAGCCTCGTCACCCCCTACCAGTAGTGAATATGTTAAGTGTGTGATTTATGTGGCAAAGACACCCACTCCCAAAAATGGCAGAAAGGACAAAAACAACCTTGAGCAGCCACTACCAGAAGACAGTAAGTGTTAGTGCAAGCATAAAGTATTGCACAGTTGCAAAGTGGAAGATAACTAATTTAAAAATTTTTTGGTTATTTTTACAAATATAAATCTGAATAGTGCAGCATGAATAGCTAAAATACAAACTCCTTCAACAAATACCTATAACTCTGTATTTAGTTCAAACACCAAATTTACCTTCATGATAGTGGTGAGACATGATTAAAACATTTTTATCATGTTAGTTACTGGGCCTCTAATTAATTACTTGCAATTTGGAGACAAAATAAGCAACATTGGTATATTAAGAACCATATATGTCTCCTAAATTATTGAATAAAATAAACATATAAGCTCAAAAAGACATTTACTTGTTATAATCTGTTATCTAGGCTATTAAACCATCATAAAGTGAAGTTTACTCAATCGGTTTTCCAGTGTTTCAGGAACTCCTGATCATTCGTGGAACTACTTTAGAGACGTGGACATGTAGCACTGAAACAGCATCAATGCTACATGTTTAGCATTGATGCTATTTCAGGCTAGAATAACTTTGCTGATGAGCTAACTCTTTTTAGCACAACTTGAACATAACAGTCTTTTCCAGTTTCTAATCAAATTGTTTTTTGAAGCTAAAAATAATCTCCATTGGGCAAAGAAAAGCAGCTTTGTGGTCCATCGCTATCATTTGTGGGTGTTACAGATTTACGGGCGTATCAGAAACACAATACAAAGGTTCCGGCTCTGAACTTTTACTTGTAACCCCCCCACCCCCCAAAAAACAATTAATTGCATAAAAAATTTTAATAGGTAAAAACAGATCGAATTAATTAATCAAAATTAGCATGGTAAAGTCCTGGCTCTAATGAATATGTTAGAGCCAGGATGCACAGTTGAGCACCTATAGTCTTCCTTATTTCCAGTCTTGAGGGTGCAGGAAAATAAAAGTCACTCATGGATCAGAAAAAAAATCTGCAATTGTGAATTTTTCACTAATAAGTTGGAGATACATTCTACAGTAACATCTGCAAGTGTGTGAATAATGAACTGCAAACAGGCGAGGTTACACTGGACTGGAATGCTGTTCAGCAAAGTAAATGGTGGAGGTGAGTTCGAAAGTACACAATACTTTTATGAAAAATTTAATTCCCTTCCACTTTATAATACAGGTCCCTTTGAAATGGACTATCATGTAAAGTCCCAATAAATCCCAAGTAGGAGGTTGCTTGGACACAGATAAAATGTGAAAAAGTTCAAGAAGCACGAATACTTGGGCTTTGGTACACATTAAGTCATAGAGGAATTAGCTCAGTTAATATTTACCCAATCTCAAAATGTTTCTTCAAAGCGCTTGAAGGATTAAAAAGACTTCTTTCTCTTTAGCCATGCTAGAGATGCTAGGTCAATAATAAACCAATGGGGCTGTTCAGTGGCCTCCGGCTTCGACGAGCAGATTTACAACACGTCTTTTTGTTAAAACAAAAAGCTCTATTCAGGAGGAGAAAAACCAGTGTGGCAACAGCGCACAGCACATAAATTCAAGCCCAGCATGAATGACTCTCTACCTTTGTCTACGTCTGAGAAAGAAACCTGAGAAAAAAGGGCTGCAGAGTATTTTCAGGTCTTAAACGTGGAGAAGTGGGCTCTGTGAGGTAGATCTAAAATTCTCCAGAGTGTCAAGCGCTGGTAGTGGACTTACCGGAGTGAAACTCTACCCTCTGAGTAGACAGCAGCATTCTTTGTATTCATCATGCGTTTTCTTTTTAAAATGCATTCTCCTGGAAAAGACTTTCCAATCGTGTCAGCGTTAGCAGCAGAAAATATCCAATTAGCATTTGTTAGCAGCGAGACGGGATGCCGAAATGCATTTGTGCATCTTTTGCTTTGATCTTGGGGAAAACATATAAGAAGAATTTTCATTCACAACTTTGATGTTTACACACTGCTAGAAGCTGAATAAATGCAGCAAAACAAAAAGCTACACCCAACACTTTCTAAAGAATCCCAACTTCTCAGGTGTCACACAGAGATTGAAATGTCTGTCGTCGCTTTCAAATTCCAAATTTTGAAATGCAGATTTTTAAAGCTGCTGTGCATTAAACATGTCTTTGGTTTCGACGGGCCCACACATTTTGTGAACGCTCGACTGCTCCATGGCAGATCTATAACTCGCGGAGTGTTGGTCCAGACGGCCTCATGGTGAAAATCCGGTAGCGTGAGGCCGCAGGGTTGAAACCAAGCCGCTGCTCTTTGAGAAACAATGAAATGCGCTGCTCTGTCCGGGCCAAATATGCATAAAGGAATTCCTAATTAGCATCTGGGCACTTTCAGTCCCTATAGGAATGAGGGGAAAAAAAAACAAAAAAAAACTAACTGCAGCTGTGTGGCCAGCTGTGCCCATCTGTGTTTGTACTGAGGAGATGCAAGGTGAGAATTCATGGAAGAGAATACATTAGAATCGGACCCTCTTGTGTGGCTAAATGCAATACATTACAGTTTAAAAGTTTAAAATCAAACATCTAAAACTGATGGCTCAGATTTGAAAACAGTGGATGAGCTCATCCACTGTTTTCACTTCCGATACCAAAACAAATATCTGAGGTTTAGGACATATTTGTACTTAGTTAGAAATTTATTTGCTAACTCTGCACCAGAACAGCTCACTGAAATACACCTACAGCGTCAGTAGCTTGGACAAACATGGAAAAACAACTTTAATTTGTTCAGTCAGTGTAATTAGGAGTAGAACAGCCAATGGAAACTAAACAAAAGAAACTGAAGCTGACAAAAATAAACTGCAACAAACCTTCTTTAAAATGGTTCAGAAAATGTAATTAGGATTTCTCAGTGTAATGTAAAATAATATAATAAACCATGATTTTCAAAGCACAAAGCATAGAATTAGACTGAATACATCTGCCTTTACAGATTGTGCACATTGTCATGATACCCAATCTAGAATTTTTTTCCCCAATATCAGGACTGATAGATATTAATATTGGGTCGATGAATCTCCAGTCTTATATGTACATTCTTTTCTCTTTAATTTTCTACAAACTCACCAGAAAATGATGAAATTGTCTATTAAAATCTTTAGAAATCTCACTTCTAAAAACCAAATGGAACTATCCCTGTTAAGTCTGTCTGAGCCCAAAGTTGTCCTGACAAACACACAATCTGCTACTTATGGCTGTGCTGAAAACACAGCTTCAGCCCATTAGCAGTGTTCAGACTGTAAACAGCCGATGCCAAAGATGTCTGATAGAGAAACAAAGGTGAACAAAGCCTAAGCGAAGCTTCCCGTTCTGCCTTTGTGGTGACGTCCAGCTTCATATCAACATCTCCACATTCCCGCTGCTCTGCCGTCCGGCGCAGCATGTGTAAGCTGTTTGAGCAGAGCGGCTGCAGCACTATCGCCGGAACCCAACGCCAGCTGGAAACAATGTGTGAGATCTGACTTTTCACTATGTGCGTGTGTGTGTGTATGTGCTGTCGTGGATGTAGGTTCAGATATGTGTGTGTACATACAATTGTAAACGAGGTACTCCTGTGTTTTGTATGCGTGGCTCCACTGCCCCGGCCGGACAGTCACTCTATAAATCAAGGGGGCCCATGCCCTTCTGGCCCCTTCAGAGCAATATCATAACAAACAGCCGTTCAGAATAGTACAACGTCTGTCTCTGAGATACTGGGGTGCGTTTGTCTGTTAAAGTGCTGCTCAGAGCCTCCATCTTTTCTGTGTGTCTGAAGAGGTTTATTTATCCTCAACAAACTTCTCCAGGGGCCAGTGGGCAGGCCACGGCCCTAGGGATAAATAGCCCTCTTTATGTGGGAAGTCTTTCCAAACTTATCCCTCTTCTGCATACACACCCTCTTACACACGCACTGAAGGATTGTGTAAAAGAAAATTCTGGAGGAACAGGAGGAAGCATAGACTCCGTCATGTCAGGTCAAGTTAGCAATTTATGGTTGTTGGCATATTTAATTAAGCCGAGACTTTATCATATTAATTTAAATTAATTATTGACAGATTTAAACATGCTAAAAATGTTATATGTTAAAAAATTTAACTCTATTAATCACCTTTTCTGTGTGTCTTTTTTAAAGTTCAAGCTGGAACTTTTGTATTGTGTTTCTAGTATGACCGCAAATCTAACGCACAAGCGACGTCCGCTAGCAGCAGCGGTTGACAAAGACGCTCCTCGTAGCCCACTGAGGGTTAATTTCCACTTCAAAAACTGATCTGATTGGACACTGGAAAAGGCTGTTGTGCTCAAGTTGTGCTGAAAGGTGTTAGCCTGTCAGCTAAGCTTTTCAAGCCTAAAATAATGTGTAACTTGAGAAACTGTAAAGATTACTGGTTGACTGTATGGTTTTTATGATTTTATATTTTTGTGTCTTTATAATGTAAAGCACCTTGAACTGCCTTGTTGCTGAAATGTGCTATACAAATAAACATGATAGATTGAACTTGATTGATTAAAGTCACATCTCAATGCTAAACATGTAGCAGCTAATACAAACGTCCCAATGTGAATGTCAGCATCTACAGTCCACAATTCTAAAGAAGTTCCAGGAATGAAACACTGGAAAGATGAATGGGTAAAATAACACTTTGCACCAATGGTTGAATAACCTAATTAGTAATTAGTATTTTCCTTGTTGAGCTCATATGTCTACTTATTCAATAATTTAGCAGCAAAAAGAGATTCTGAAATGAAAATCGTTGTTTATTTCCACTTATTTTTAATTAAACTTACTATATGAAACACTGCATGATGTACAGTGCTCTGCACATGCTTCCACCGCAGCTACCAACACATTCCCCACGCAGGCAGAGCTTTCAACACAAACGTAGCCTAGAGGCCAATGCTAACTCATTATGCCTACAAATCTGTTCCTTATGGAAAAGTGGTAAGAAGAAAGCTGTTGTTAAAAGACATCAATAAGCACCGATTATTGTTTTTGAAGAACACTGAGGCAGCATCATGATGGGAAGATGGATGGAGCTGGTAGAGACCCTTGTAATGTGACATAATGTCTCGTGAGATAGTTCTAAAAACTATTAATTAAGGTTGGCAGGGGAGTCAATACAAACGCAGAGTATACTTTTCAGATTTTTATTTGTAATAAATGTAGAAAATGATGCCTAATTTTTATTTCCTGTTGATCTATGAAATAGAATCCCAATAGAATACATTGAAGTTTGAGGTTTTACCTTGACAGAGCATGACACTTTAAATCATTTTCACTTTGATGTTTGTTAATGACATCTGCGTTAGGTTAAAAACTCTCTTTGGAATTGTTTTAGATTTAGACGTGTGTATGAGGGGTACTGATGTGCTTCTTCCTCTCCTTTCCTAACAGGTACTTTGATTGAGCCGGGGAGAAAAGCAGCAGCACATGCCTTATTTAAAGCCATATCTGGGATTAAGCTGCTTTGAAAGTGATGGATTCCAGATGCTCCAGGGAGACATTTATCTTTATCAGGCTCCCCCTTTTTTTCCCTCCTCCTCACTACATTTAACTAATCATACGACAAGGCCGTGTTTCCCACATGTGCGTAGCAGGCTGCTCCCAAAGCAACAGCAGACAATTCAGCAACAAATGGCCTGTTGCAGGTAATTAGTTTGCTTCCACTACTGTAAAAGGCTGGATTCCCTGTATCTCAGCCGTCACTCATTGGCAGCGCTGGCACTAGGGATGATATCCTCAGTGCAGATGAATGTGATTTGCATGTATTGATTCATTAATCCTTGCTGAGCTTCAAATATTTCACCTCTTACAGAAGAGACATGGGATGTTCTCCAAATATCCAAATTGCAGCTGATCAGCTAGCACTGTTTGGAACAGAGAGGTTCCCAATAGGGCTGCCATAATTCCTTTACATTATGTTTCATATAACCTAGATGGATGAAATGACTTCAAATCAAAGCATAATTATGCGTTTGAATCTCCTGATCAAAGTCCAGATCTTAATGCAATTAAGAATCTGTGGCAGGAGGTGAGAATTGATCTTCAAAGAAGTGCTAAATTCAATCTGATAAAAGCTTGAGGTTTTGTTTTGGTTTTTGCTGATAAGAATGGGAAAAACTGTTAATTCCTGGAACAGGGGTCTGTGACTCTAGAGGCTCTACACCAGGGGTGTCCAAACGTTTTTGTCATGCTGTGGGCCAAAAGTGTTGAGTCAAAAGTCCTCACAGGTCAAGAAAATAATATTAATAATAAAAAAAAAACTAAAATCAAACAAATACAGTAGTCAGATTTTTTTTGTTTGTGTTGTTTGTAGGTAAGCTGGATAATAGATCCAAAACATAAAAGTGGTTTTGCACGTTTGCTGTATTAAAAGAAAAGCATCTAGTTTTCAATTTCTTTTGGTGTCGACTAAATAAATTTATTTTCAGTTATGAGAACCAAATTTGGGTTAAAATCTAGGAATATGTAGCCAAGTTTAACACATTAAATAGAAGTTCGGTAAAATTCTCTGGAAGATGAGGTTCTACTGGTTACGAAAGCTTGATGAAAACTGAAGCTTGAAGACGAATACTTTGTGTCGTACTTCCCATTTTCCACTGATCAGATTTTCATTTTTAAGATAAAATTTCAGATTTATCATTGAAACAAACTTCCAGAAGACTGCAAAATATCCGAAACACCAAGTTCCTTTAAAAACCCACCTCTGTTTTGATTAACAAAACCTAGAACATTAATCAATATATCTGATTTATATTTGCTTGATGATTTTGATGATGGCATTTGACAATATAATGTTTGAGGTTTCACAATCAGTTACTGTATAATGTTTTTATAATGTAAAATACGTTGAACTGCCTTGATGCGCAAAGGTGACAAACAAATAGACTTAATTTGATTTGAGTTGACGATGCACTTCTTTGTGTCAAAGTAGAAAACTCCAAAATGAGGAAATGTAAATCTGCTCTAGCAGTGTGAATACATTTGCCAGTCTTTGTGTGCATCTTATTTTTGTTTTATATGTCTAAAAGACACCATAATTCACTATAAATATCTTCCAAGGTGCGTCAGCCTCATAGACGGACTGGGACGTCCTCCGCAGCAGCGGCTCGTCTGCTCGCTGCTCCAGCCAACAGATTCTTTAGCCTCTACTTCCTCTGCTGAAAAGCGGCACTGGCTGCCAACCGTTTGGCACGCTTAGCAACCCGTCAGACTAGCCAGTATCACATGACCTTCAAACAGGATCTGTAGAGCCACCCCTCACCCCCACCCTCACCACACCACCCACCAACAACATCAATCTCCTCCCCGCCGTCAATAAAGAGCACATTTTTCTTCAGCCGTTTCAAAAACTACTCAAATTGTAAATCTTGCTCGTCTCTGGAAAGTTTCCCAATTCTTTTACTCCTTCCTCTATTCTCCTCTCCTGTCTTGAATGTGCAGTGAAAACCCCTAATCTCTGTTTAATATGGTTTGGCCGGATGTAAATACCTTTGGACAATGCCTTTAATCTGGGCCAGCCTGACAACCTCGCACCGACCTACAGAAGACTGCCAAGACGAGGCGGGCTATTGGGGGAGAGACGAGGGATGGAGATCAAGGAGGAGAGAAGAAGGGTGATAGAAGGAGGAAAGGTGGGGGGGGGGAGGTCTCTCCACCAAGCTGTAGCGCTTCATCAAAAGAACCCCCAAAAATCAAGTTAAAGATAGACATTGCCTCTAAACATCCCGCCCCGGCCTGTGCCAGCATCAACCCCCCCTCAGTCCTCCCTCCACTCCCGTTCAGGCCTGGACTTCTGCTCAGCTGCACTAACGAGCATCGGAAGCAACTGTACATCCAGAGTTTCTTGGCAGAGACCGGCCGTCTTTGCTCCTTTCAGACCCTCGTCATCGCCCATCGTCTCTCCCCACCCGCCTCGGAACGGGCCGCGGGTCTGGCCCATGGTAATTGTCATTCTGAGGATGAACTGGCCTAGTTTCAATTCAGCAGACAAAGTGGAAGAAGAAGCCCACCCCCCATAAAAGCCAAGATGTCGGTGGAGAGAGTGTGGGGCAGGGGCTGCTGAACAACATAATCACACAACAACACGGAGGAACCAATCTGATTACAAGGTGGCTTTTAGTAGACACGACTGCGGAGCCTCTCGTTTAGGCAATGGGATCACTTCGTGTTCTGGGAGCGGAGGTGGTTTTACGGCATGCCGGCAGTGATTTGCGCAAACGTCACAAACAAAAGTCAAGACGACCTGGGAATGTCAACGGCAGAGTCGAATGACTTACAGCTTCAGACGATGGAGGGGAAAAAAAGAACACGATAGCGACTCGCAACCTTGACCAAATCTATGTGACAACTTTTGGAAAACTGTCCAACAGTCATAAAAGTGAGCTCTAAAATGGTCCCGGCATAGAATTTGCGCTCTGGGGGATCTGAACTGCTAAGAAAGAAGCAAACATCTCGAAGTTCAAAGCACAATTCAAAGGCCTCTTATCTGGAACTCCACGGACGAGAAGCATCTGATGGAAACCATGTTCAAACATACTGACACAGCATGAGGAGATGGCTGATTGAAATGTTCAACTCTGACCTCTGGTGACCTCAACTACAACCCTGCCCTGACCTCCCAGGGTGCCAAGTGTGACCCCCTCCCCCTCACAAATGCACAGAGATAACGAAAGAGATAGCGATGTGCGTCTGTATGGAAGGTGAAAGGGATCACAGGTTTATGGAGAGTGATCAGTGGCCATAAGAGTTGGTACTTAGAACACACACTCATACACAACTAAAATCTGAAAGCCAGAGTGAAGTTGGCATTGTCTACACTCTAACAATAACTGTCTTTCAAAGATCTTGGCAACAAGACCGCAGTTAAGCCTCAGCAGCCTTTAGTTAATTAATCTGTCAGGAACAACAGATTTTATTGACCTGTCACCTGCTTTTTATCAATCTGAATAAAAGCTAAAAGCATCTAAAAAATACTGCTGGAAGTTCTCATTTATATTAAGCCTAGTGTTTCATCTCTGTTGGGGAACAATGTCGTTACTGTTAGAAATCCACAACTTCTCCATATTTAGGTTACATATTCTTAAACTGTAAAATAAATATGAAGCACGATAGAACAAATGTAATAAAAAAAAAAATTAAGCTTGTTTTGAAGACATGTTTGTGCACGACACTGTATGTCTTTGACAGAAGTCTCTAAAGGCCTTAATATCCTCCAAGTTACTGACCAAAAGAGACAACAAAACCAAAAGGAGCAAGAAACATTTGTAGAACATCTTGTTCGAAACTCAAAAATCTCAGTCTCAAAGTTTTGGCTAGCAGACATACAAAGTTGCTAGACAAATACCCCAAAAACATGCAGCTGTAAGTGCATCAACAAGAAAAATCTAATTATCTTCTTTCCACTTCATAATTATGCATACATTGTGTTGGTCTGTCACATTAAATGTATGTTGTTTAGGATTGTCGTACTGTCCTACTACAGAACTGTCAGAAAATTATGAGACTTTCCAAAGAGTCGGTTTCCCAACACAGAACACCTCAGGCTTCAATATGTTTAGTTACTTCCTCATTCTGCAGCGCCATTGAGCAAAACGTTTTCACTAAACAGTTTGTTCTTTCTGCAGCTGAGCATTAGAAGAAAATGTACTCAAGAGCAGGCAATTATTTTTTGGAAAGGTCAATTCGATGTACACATTTAATGCATTTAGTCATTAAAGAATTACAGGCATTTTGTTCAAACATTAGTGAAGAAATAAATATACATCATATGGTAAAAGTAGAAGAACGGTGACCACTATTACTTCCATAAACAGAGCGCTGCTGTGTGACGTCAACGTTCTGCACAGTGTTGCTTTGGGGTCGTAAACCGTTCACACAGAAATCGGTTAATTGGTAGTATGTGTGGCAATGCAAAGAAAAAGAAAATTGGATTTTGAGCATCAAGACCTGCAGTGTGAACGTAGCATTAGCGCTCTCTGGTTTCATGGTTCTTGTCAGTTGGAGCCCACTTTATCTGGAGAGTGTCAGACTACCAAACCAGCTCTATCACAGATGTTTAAGTTGCTCCTTCCAGATAAACGCCAGCATTGGCCTTTATCTTATGAGCCCTGAGTGCTTCTCCAATCTGAAGCAAGCGTCGCGAATTAGAAAAACAACCTCTTAGGTCGTTCTGATTTTGTTTTTCAGCGATACACACCAAACAGAACGCTGCACAAGGAGAAACCTGTCACATTAGGAAAAAGTGTAGCCCATTACACCAAATGCCGCATTCAAAAATAACAGTTCTCGAATAGAAAAAAAAAAAAAAAAAAAAAATTTCTGAGGGGGGTTATTTAAAAAGAAAAAACAAAAAAAGAAGAAGAAAAAAATCCAGTCAGCTCTACTGTCACTGCGCCGCTGTCAGCCAGCACAACTCCACGTCTCTCTCTTCTTTCCAGTGTGAAGAAGGCTTCCATTACACTCTGCAGACGGTACAAGGGTTTATTATTTTAGCTCTCCTGGCAAAATAACATAAGGGAATACTGAGGGGGGAGGCCGAGGGAGGGAATTTGGTTTCAATATTAGATGCGTCAGCTGTTGCTGGATGTGGGGGAGCGTTAAACAGAAGCACACATGAGGGTGAGAGAACAGGCCTCTGGATCGTTTCAGCTGTGAACAAAGATAGATGGATGAAGCACCACAAAAAGAAAAGGGGGCTGGGGAGAAGAGAAAGGAAATAAAGATGGAGAGAGAAGTAGGTGACCTAATTAGAATGTATTAAGGGGAAGGGTGAAGGCACAGGGAGCAGATGTGTGAGAGTGGAAAGAGGAGACAAAGAGAAGGATGGGAAAGAGGAAGGAAGAAGAAGGAGAGTTGAGCAAGGATGAAGATGAAAGAGAGCGGCCCCACATCCAGGCTCAGGAGAACATGAACGTTGCTGCCTCGCTGTGATAAGTACTTAGAAATCATCGCAGTGACAGGTCTAAAAAGTTACATGACATATATTCATGATTCAGCCATGGTGCAAGTGTTTATCACCTATCAACCAATCAGAGGAGACTTCGCGTCTCATTCAGGCGTTGGAGCGATAAGTCCCGCCCACTTGGGAGTGGCTGCGTATGCATTGTTTTGGGAAATTGTAGTTGGTGATATTACAGAAGGGCTATGGATTAACACACAGCCACACATTGTCCAAAAGAAGACAAACGTTTCAGACAAACAAACAACAACACTGGAAATCCTTTTTGTTTTGGAATGACCTTTTAAGGTTGAGGTACAGAACGTTGCATTGTACGGAGCCCTTCTGGTGACATGAGAGGGGGGGGAAAAAAAAAATTGCGGTCATGACTTAACTCATGGGAACGACTCGTTCAATTCGTGGGAATAACTTAATAATGCGCAATAATAACTCTTATTTTGTGGGAGCCACTTAATTATAACAAATCCTGGCCACGAATCAAACAGGCTGTGCCCAAAACTTATCAAGTCGTGGGCACAGTTTTTTTTTTCCTTTCTTTCTTTCTTTCTTTTTGTTCCACGTTACCAGGCGAACTTCGTAGTATTGAGTATTTCGTCCCACTCATAATAATTTTGCATGCGCTAAAGCAGTGGTTCTTAACCTGGGTTCGATCGAACCCCAGGGATTCGATGAGTCGGTCTCAGGGGTTCGGCGGAGCCTCTGCCGCGGAGGTAAAGACACACTTGTGTAAAGTTGTGATAACGCGCCCCGCTTTGCCATCACTTGCTGCAGAGGATCATGTTACATTGCTGAGCCAATCAGAGCTGCGGAGGAGCACTGATTGAAGGAGTTCCAATCTCAGCATGGATTTGAATTTGTGTGTTTAATAACTTCAGTAAAGCTCACCGTTTTTATCAAATTCTATAGCTTCTAAATCTGCTCCTTAGTGGCATATTTTTGGGGTTGGTACTGCCTCTAGTGGCGTGGGGGTGGTAACACAACTAATATAATTACCTTACTAAATCAGAATACCACAAAGTCTTTATTTATTGTTAATTTTTCATTCTCAAGAATATAGAGCTAATTAAATGATCTAAACAAGACCTTAAAGTGGTTCCAGTTTCTCTCGATGGCCACCTGTTGAACTGTGGTAAAATTTTAAAACCTTGGGTTGTTCCTGATCAGTCAGCTCAACTTTGCTGAAAACACCGACTATATTTTGAAGAACTGTTCTCAGAGACTCTACCATTTAAGAAGACTTAGTGATCTTGAGATGACCCAACTAGACTCTAGTTGGGTCACCCCTATGTCTTGAATTTGGGAGGAGAAAAAAAAAAATCACTACAGAAGGGTTCAGTAAATGCGCATATGAAACTGGTGGGTTCGGTACCTCAAAAAAGGTTAAGAACCACTGTGCTAAAGTTAAAAACAATGCTGTGATTATTTGGTAAATGTGTGCACTGAACCAACAGCAATGTACAAATATTAGCACCGTTACTTTTCTACCAATAAGACATTGAGCCTTTTGGATAGAGTACCAATAGACTCGTTAAACTATACTTATTATATAGTTTATCATTTATTGTGATAAATTTGTTATAAGAATTTTGAGTTATGGTTCTCAACATAAATTCCAATTAATGGTGTTTACAACTGTCTGTATTGATAATTTTATTAATTGTTTCACTGTTCAATGAAAAGAAAAATCAATGAAAAACAAATATTTCGAAAATACTCTGCGGTTTATTTATACAAATCATATTTCTTTACATGATTGTTATCCTAAAGAAGTGGATTACAAATACGAATGTTTTTCAAAAGCACCATTTGTGTTTGTGGGGCTATGATTGCTGTGACACAGTCACAATCATGCAGTTACCTCAAAAAGAATAAATTAATAGTTCTTATTGTCACTGTTATCGTTAGCACAATAGTACAGCAAAATATCGTGATAAAACTTTAAGTCCATATCGCCCACCTTTCATGGAAGACAGCAACTGCCACTGACAGTGTTAATGAGAAAAACGAGTGTGAAGAAAAACGAGTGTGAAGAAAATGCAGATTTAACCCAAAATTGACTAAAATTGTGCAACTCGAGTGGACAGCACATATTAATACAGCAAATATAACTAGTAAGCAGGTTGACAAGACAATGTGACACACTATGAATCTGAAAATGAAACACTTTCCTACTGAATGTAGGAGGAAGCATGGAAACGTGTGGTGTACAACAGGTTTGAACATGCATAAGGTATACTGGCTGCATTTTGCAACTGCAAACCCATTCCACAGTTTATTGAAGAACATGCAGCTCAATAAACGGTGGCAGTAAATCTAGATGACAGAGGGACAGATGCAACTAAAGATAAAAAGAGGGTGGGGAGACAGATAACTTTTAATAGAAGGCAAAGCTGAAAGAGCCACATTTACCTCCAGTTTCAGCTGCTGCAAAAAAAAAGAAAGAAAAAAAGTACAGATTTTCAAATAGCAGTCCGATACGACACAACGAGGCCTTCTGTTCCCCCATGTTGTCTGCTTGATCTGTTAAGTATCTCAACAATTGCCTTAAGGGGGAGCTTTGTAATTAAAAACCCGCCGTATGTCAACATCGCTGTCAGCCTGTGGGCCGAGAACAGCCCTGAACCGCAGCCAGGGGTAGAACAGAGGGCATGTACAGGTGTGTACGAAACAGAGAAGAGTGTGTATATGCCTCAGAGACATCATTACGATGTAACAAGGTACAACCAGCTCCGAGAGGGCCATGAAAGCTGATGGAAACTTCAAAACATCTCCAAAAAAACAAAGAAAAAGAAAAAAAGAAAAGAGGGAGTAAGCAGATTCCTGCGAAGATCTAGAGCTTACAGTGTGATTCTTATTTAATATCCCTGCATACATGTGCTGAGAACGTAGAGGGAAACACACCGTAACATGAAGATGGCAGGGGCCAGACACACAGACCTATCTTTTCATCCATAATTCATGCAATCCTTCTCACAGAGGATTTCAAAGGGCATTAATGAGGTATAATAATAATAGTCAGACAGGTGACGGCAGCGACAGGGTCGGTGTGAGTCCTGCTGGACAACAGTGACCTGCTGATCTGTAGCTGTCAGCTCCCTTTTCAGAAAGTTTTGCCTAAGTGGACATTTAAAAGCAGGTGATTTAGACTTTACAAAACTAAAGGCGATTTCACACCCGATAGTCCGGTAGACTCAGATCAACTGGGGACCAAAACTGCAACAATTGTTCCATTTTCTGCTGGTGTTGTTCTCATTCACAATGCACTGAGTGAAAAAAACCAAACCATTTCAAAACCAGCACCCTTTCTCTTTCTTATTGCCTAACACTGGCCTCTTTTTCTTGTTTTTTTCAATCAAATCATTGGAAAGTAGGGCTGGGCGACATGGGGCTTAAAATAATCTCTGCAATTTTTCTACACTAAATCCAATTTCCAATTTTATTTGATTCCTTTTCTCACTTTGTTAAAAATAAATTACACATGACAGAAAACATCTTGAAAAACTTTTTTTCCCCAATCATCCTTTCTGTGTGATGACCTGAGTTCAAAGTCCAAAGAAGTTGAAGCTGGAAAACACATCCTTAACCAAGATGTAGACCTTGGGTGTACTGACATCCAAGAAAAAAAAATTCTTGAAAAACAAGAAGTTCATTGGTTTAAAAATCGATTTATCGCCCAGCGCCATCAGAAAGCTGCATTTTGTATTTGCTCAGGTGATATAACTCAGGTCGTTTTTCAATTTATCCAAAGGATGTAAAACTAAACTGTGAGGGTGCAAATATTTTTCAAGAAATATTAAAAAAAGATTTAAAAAGTAAATCTTTGAAAAAAAAAAGCACAATCACACAATTTTTACTATATAAAACATAACAGACACTCTATATAAAACTACTGCATAAATATATTCTATTACAAGAATTTCTGTGATTCTGTACTAAACGGAAGCAGCGTTCAGCATTTAATTCCTTTACTTAAAAAAAAAAATAATAAAAAAAAAGTCTTGGGTGTCTACTGGATTATTTGCATCACAGAGTCGACACAAAGCAGCCATTGTTGCAGAAATCAGCGCTCTCTCTAAAGCTTGTTTGACCTGTATGCTTCCCACGCTTGCCAAAAGATTTCCTGATAACGTTGCCAGGGAAATGTGCATCATCGTGTCTCTACTGAAGAGGAGGAACCGCTTGCAGCGCCATGGAGCCCAGGTTGTGATGAACGGCCCGGTTCCTCATGGCTCTCGTTGAGCCCACACATGGCGCGTATAATGGGATGATTACAGGCCAGTGAGGTCGGGCGCTCCACCATACAGACACGCGTGATGATATTCTGGAAAATAACCCGACACATGCAAACTGGAAGAGAGAGAGGAGTCCCTCTAAGCCAAAAAAAAAAAAAACATGCACAGATATTCCTTGACATCTTTTCATTTTTGTTTCATTGAAGAGGGCTGAACATCTGCACACTGCTGGTCAGCTGGCTTAAAAAATTAAGAAAAAAAATAGATTTTTTTTAATGGTTTTGTTTCTGTTCAAACTTGCTTCATCTAATTTACTCATGACGAGTTTTGATGTGAAAATTAAAGGAGTGGAATATTGAAGCTGCGGTTTGTAGCTTTTATTACATACTTATTGTTAAAACATAAGTTAAAAAAATGTTCTTTTACATATTTGTTAAAACTGTCAATATGTATTGACAGTTTGTTATGAGACTGATAATCTATGAAAATCAAAGGCTCCTCTGCCTTCTCCCAGTGCTACTATTGTCGTCTGAAGAAATCTGGTCAGACACAACCAATCAGAGCCAGGAGGAGGGTCTTATCGCTGTTAGTCACTCTCTTGCACGCACTGCTCACACCCTCCCCCCCGCTACGCTACAGCTTCTCTCCACAGCGGAGCCTGTCATGAATGCTAAATCTAGTTAGCATGTCAGCAGATAAACAGTTTTCTTGTAAAGGCTCTGATTGGTTCTTTTTGACTGGGAGCTGTGCATTTATTCATATTGCTTTAGTAGCTCAGGGAGGAGCTTGACTTTTTTCACATCGACAGTAATGATTTTAACAAATATGTCAAAAAAAACAAACATTTTTTTAAAAAGCTACATAATGCAGCTTTAAGTGTGTGTAAATGCCATAATGCTGAGGTGTTTCTCCTCAGGTTTACTCGGGTACGTCTCAGAACAAGCTGATGGGAAAATACATCAAATCTTTCTTTGGTGAGCTAAGGGGCAGAATCATGGCTTCACTGAAGTTCTTCAGAAAAACTGCTTTCTGCATAAGCTGTCAGTTATTCTGAGAGCCACACACACACACAATCATACTTGCACAAACACACACATGCACACACAATACCTTCAAGAAAACACTGTGATCATCAAAGACTTCGTGAGCACAGGAGAAGCTTTCAACTGGTAAGATCGTGCATGTTCATGTGCTGGACAGAAGAAAATAAGATATGCAGCCGAAATTAAATTTGACAGGGAAGACGAAGAAAAAAGGGGAATGACTGCATGTGTGTGTGTGTGTGTGTGTGTGCGTGTGCATGTGAGGGTGTGTGAAAACAAATTTCTTGTTGACCCAAGCATCCCCTGCTGACATGTACTGTGTTTAGAGGCATCACGGATCTCATACACGTCTCCGTCTGAGTAAGGAATTCAGCTCCCTTCACTTTAATACCAGCAGATTGCTCAGGTTCCAACCAGGGTGGAGGACTACAACAAAAAAATACCATGACCAGTACCCGAATATGTAAAACAACAAAAAAAACAAAAGAAGAAGTTAGATGGTGGGAGGGAGTAAAAATATCCATCATTTGGACATGCTTCAAGGTAAATGTATTTATTTGATTGTTGATTATATTTATTGTTATTAATTTATTTTAAAGGTATTTTCCAGTGTATGTGATTTGTTAATACAGTTTCAGGGACTGTAGGCCGATAGATACGTTGCATGTTACTGTGACACCATTGGACCTTGTTATCTAGTGTTTGTAGGGTTGACAATAACTAGCAAAGCACTGCATCCCTTTTTCTCTTATATATCACAAATATTTAATATTCACAGTGTTATCTTGACAACCTGACAGCTAGAACCAACAGTAGTCGTCGTCAGCGAGCAGCTTTTTGCCCTCCAGCAGGGAGATGGAGGGCGTTACGTCACATTGCTAGACAAAAGAAATGTGTTTTCAGAAATTATTGTGTAGTATACAAGTATAAACTTGCTAACTTCTCTGTATCAGTACTTGAACTCAGCAAGTACATAAACTGAAACACTCATACTTGTACTCTGAAAATTTGAAAAAGTATTTAAGCTCGCGTGAAGTGGTTTTTAGCTTTCCCAAAAAGATTTAATGCGATTAAAGGGGAAATGGAAACACATTTTCACAATAAGTTCAGACATGGCGAACTTTCCCATCCACTGGTAGATCTGCTCCTCAGAGGCAAAAAACTCTGAAAATTTACAAGCTCTTCTCATTTTTCTGAGATGTGTGGCTCATGCTAGCTTACAGCTGCTTCCTGTTTACCACGGCCACATGTAGCACCAACATCTCTAAAAATCACGTCTTGCGTATCCTGGTCCAGTAGACAGAAACACGTCTAACTCGCACTTTCCCCTTTCTTTTTGTTTCTTTTTTGCGACATTTCAAAAGTTCACAATGTGTTTGCATGATAATTGGATGGAAACAAAGCCAGAGAAAGCATGGCAGTGGCACCATGATACCTGGGGGGGATGATTTTATTCAGAACACCTGAGAATATCTGGGAAAGACAAGAGACTCAGTGGAGAATCTTCTACAAAGAAGAAAGAAAAAGTAGTTTTAACTCAATATTATACAGGAACAATATTTTGTTCCTTTTACAATTACACACAAAATGCAAATGGAATACATCATGGTTTGCGGCCTTAATGTGACAAAATCTCACATGACAACCACAAAAGGCCACCAGCAGGAGGTGTGTGTATGTGTGTGTGGTCAGTGACGAAAGGTGGGAGAATGACCCACACAGACATTCACCCTCTGCTCTTCGTCATTAATCTCCAGCATCAATTCACCCGGCTTTCCAAAACACTACTTTCTCCTTCTTTTCCAACATTTGGGAATGCCACCATGCCTTTGGAGAAATAAACAACGGCACAGACTTAATGGAAACAAGGGGACTGCACGTCACACTCGCTCACAGACAGACCACAGAACCGCCTCACTTTACTAATGCACACATAAAAAGCAGGGAATAGGTCTGGAAATGACTCTAGAAGCCTTTTTAAAGCTCGTTTCATGATTATTTTTTAATGGGTAGTTCTGTTCTTTGGGTGAGTTTTTTTTCTTTTTTTTATAAATGAAATTACATGCTTTCAGGGCCTTCAGTGGAATAAACCCTCCATTGAAATAATTACAGGTTTTATATTTAAAATCTTCCATAAGTGAAAGGCAACCATTAGGGTTTTTTAAGTAGAAATAGCAGGGAGAGATTTGTTTTCCAGTCAAAAACATTCATCACCCACACTCAGTGGTCACATACATAAACAACACAAAACGTGGGCAAATTCATAAGACAGCATCAATACAGCTGCTGAGCAGATAGCTAGCAGCCTCACACCTTTAGGTTAAATACTATAACCTAAGCTTTCAACAACATTTCAGCACCTTCTGATTAGTATTCATCACAAACACACATATCCATCTAACATTCACCTCCTCACACACACACTGTAACACACACACAGTCACAGGCTGTAAAGCTAAAGGAACTTCCCAACTCAGGGCTGTTGTGGTTGAGGGGAAGTCATGCCATCTGCCAGTAAATGACAGTCGTTTTGCCCCCACTGCTGGTCCATCTGTGGACTTGGGGAACTCTGTGGGAGGACAAAAGGCCGACAGGGAGACAGGCCGCAGGCCGGACATGCCTACTGGGCAGGGGGGGGGGGGATCCCAGCCTCTCCAGGACATGCAGAAAGGTGTGGCAATGTTGCAGCTGGATGATTCCCTTGGAGTTCACTTCCAATTATCATTAAAATAGCCACAAAGTGTAGCGTTAAAGTAAAGTGAATCAAGGCTAAAACAATTTGTTGAATTAAACATAATTGTGATTAATCAGGATTCATTGTGATTCATCACGATTACTGAAACAGTTTTGTAATTTATCTTAAAACGTGTTTTCAAGCTTCTACTTATTTGGACTTTAAATTCAAGACAATTCACAGAAGGAACATTTTCTGTCATTTGTAATTTCTTTCCAAGAAAAGGGAATCGGACAATTCTCTTAGTGTTAAAGAAATCACAGATTTTATTTTTAAGCCATGTTGCCTAGTTATACTTGAGGCCTTCTAAAAACACGTAGCTGCCTATTTTAATAGTTCAGACACAGTATTCCTTAATACGATGGATGCAAGTTATCGATTAATGAGTTAATCTAAAGTTGGATGATCTTATCAATTGACTTACGATTAATTGATGAGCTGCAATTTTCTCAAAAACCCGAGTTTTCTCTTGTATCACGAGGGACGACTATCTTTTTATAACCAGATAGGCAAATTTTTTCATAATGCTGAAAAAAAAACATTTATTGTTTTGTGTAAATTGTATTACGTACTGACTGACTAAATAATAAATTGTGTTTTTTTCCACATGATTAAACTTAAAACATATTTATGAAATATAACAGAACAGGAACGTCTTATGTTACTGAACAGAAAAAGAAAGAATAACTTGTTGAGTGTTTATATTTTAAAACAGAACACAAAACATACTTTGCATCCCAAACTGGACTTTGTTTGGACTGTTTTACTTTCCTGTTTTTGTATGGCACCGCCATCTTTATTTCTGTATCAACTGGTTCCACTTAAGGATGACCAACGGTGCCCTCTTCTGGATGGCCGTAAAACAACATTAAGATAATGTCTAAACAGTTAATTAATTAGTTAATCAGATGGAACTAATTATAATCAAATAAGCCTTTAATCAACATTAAATCTTAAGTCAATTAACTGTTTGCTTCTTTCTTTCATTACTACAGTCAGTGGAAATTGTCTTGGCAATTCAGTAAAAGCTAACATCCTCAGTCTTCCTTGTCTCTTGGAAGGAAGACAAGGAAGACAACTGGGGGCACAGCCAATCAGTGGCGAAGAAAATGAATGGTGCTCCTGGATTGGTTGCTTTACAAACAGCAGCCTGTGGTGTATTAAGGTGTGTTGCCTTTAGGTTTCTCAGCTTCTCAAGCTACATTTTCTTTCAAATATTTAAAGTATGCTCTATGAAGAAAGTCACAGTTAGGCAAATGTTTTAATGAATAGATTTAGAGTCACAAAAAGGGCAAAATATTATTGTAAAAGTTGCTTATTTCTGTCCTTTCATCTCTAAGCTTAAACTTTATTGCCACACTGCAATATCTCTAAATGGGCTCCTTTATGTTCCATTGCTTGTGTACAGTTGTCTGCCTGGTTTACAGTATCTGTGGTGATAACATCTTCGATGCAGGCCGCTTCTTTCATTTCAAAAATTTTAAGTAACCAACAACAGAGACACTGATGGTGAGATAAAGTCGCATCATTTCATCAGAAAACACACTTTCATCCGTCTCAGATCAAGCGAACCATCACACCATCGTGTGTAGAACCAGCAGCGACGTGAAACTACTTCTCAGAGTCTCTGCTGCATTTCTGCAAATATACGAAGCAGTTTAAAAAAAAGTAAAAGCCAAAGCAGAAACAAAACCACGCCCAACATGATCAACCAGCAGATGCACAGAATCACAGCAGCTCTGTCGTATCATTGGGGCTGAGCATGAGGTCAGACGCCCCAAGCAGCTTTTTCACTTGTTTCATTTGTAGTGATGGAATTCCTCAGATGACATCATATTTCTAAAGCTCGCTCTGTCAGGATTTTCACTCTGCAATCACACACATACACACATTATGAAAGCATATTAGATGCAATCCACGACCCCTCCTGTGAGCCGCGTTATCTGGAAGATAGCCCCGACGTGTTCCTACACACACACGAACAAAGTGGGAAAGACAAATCTGGATCCTCTCCAGAAAACACACAAGCCCTCATCTTTGTTAATGCAACTGCAGCATGTGAAGAGTGTCAAAAGATCGCTTCAAATGGCTTTTGACTTAAAGAGAAGAAAATAAAGAGAAGAGAGAGAGTGAGAGAGAGGGGAGGAGGGAAAAAATAACTCTTGGCTAATGCCTCAGGAAAAAAAAAAAGATTACAGCGCTCTGTTTGGGGCTTTTTTGCGCAATATGGAGAGATTAAAGAAAACACAGTTGACGTTTACTTTGGATTGATCTCTGGGCATGTCTGCGCCTCAAGAACAAAGAGGAAAAAAAAGAGAAATCACACTGAGCTCAGCAAACCAAAAACACTCCAATTAAATCCCGCTGGGAGAATCAAAAAGAACATGTTTACATAAACAATAAATGTCTTCTGAAACATTTCTGTTTATTTGAAGTTAGCGGCGCGGTGAGATATGACGGGGATGAAGAAGCTGCTCAGTGTGAAGTGTCCAAAAGCAGAACATTTAGGATGGCTGTAAAGTATTCACACCTCTGTGAGAGTCTCTCTTTTGTCACATTAAACAATCAAAAAGCATGTTATAAGAATGGACTAAT